>NW_026858044.1:0-23749 GCF_026571515.1 Ruditapes philippinarum
GTCACCTAAAAATGATAATGACAAATCCTAAAACTAATATAGTCAAACCTTAAAATGACATAGTCAGACCATAAAATGATACTGTCCAATCCCTCAAGATGATTACATGGTACCTTAAAATGATACTGTCCAATCCTTAAAATCATATAGTCTGATGTTAAAATGATAAAATCAAATCTTAAAATGATACTGTCCACTTGTTAACATAATATACTTGAACCTTAAAATGATATAGTCAAACCATAAAATGATACTTTTCAATTCTAAAAATGATATAGTCAAACCTTAAAATAATATACCGTAAAATTCCTATTAAACGCCCCTGCCCTAATAAAGCCCCCCCCCCCCCACAGGTTTTTTGACAAGGAAAAAAAATTACTCACCATGCAGTGCAAAATTCAAAAGTGAATCCAAAACTATTCAAATCCTTCAAAATCCACTTTATTTAATCGATAACACAAAAAAGAATCATAAAGTTTTAAAACTTTTAACACTTTTAACATTAATTAACACTTAACGTAACAGTACAATATCCAATGGCACGTGTACATATGTACATAGAAATGTACCGTGAGTCTTACGTTTTTAGAAAAGTTAATGACCAGGACTGTCACAGTCAGACACCTGATCATCTGAATCACTGTTTTGATCAGATTCAGACAGTTCTGCAGCCACATTTTCCTGCACCTGCTCACTTATGTTCACATCATCGGGATCGAACCCTTCAAAGTCAGATTCAACAGTTTCGTCATCAGAAGCGTGATTAAAGAGATGATCTTCAGTTCCATCCAGCTCTGTAGAAATCCCGCACTTTTTAAATGATTTCCTAATCATTTCAGGGGTAACAGTATCCCAGGCAGTTTTAATCCACTTGAGAATCAGAGACTTGGGGGTTTTGATTCCCGGCAGGATTTAAGTACACAGGCCCAGAAAACAGCCACTCGTCATATAATTCAGCAAACTTTCCCTTAAATGGTTTGTTCCATGAAACGTCTGCCGGCTGTAACGTGACGTGCAGCCTCCTGGTTTTACACTCATGTCAGTGTTGCAGTGTGTACGTAAATAATCCTTGATGTATTACGTCATTTCAAGCTGATTAAAGATGCATACCTTTCTATTGTTGCGCATTATATTTGTTTGCAAGCAAACAGTATAATTGTTTGTAATTAAATACAGTTTTGCGGTGACGACGATAAACAAATGTGAATGTGAACATGCAAATAAAATAGTTAGAGTAATGTGACTTAGAATTTGATAATATGAGCCACAAATTTTAAATCTTGTTTTGTTCAAAGAATGTGCCGCAGAAATAAAACCGCAGAAATAAAAAATACATGTCAAAATTTAGAAAAAACGCAGAATTTGGAGCCCGCAGAAAAAAAAACGCTTATAAGGTATTTAAATTACGTCATCTTGAGTTCTTAGAACACCCAATTCAAGAACAACACTATAGCGTCACCGTGCGATCAGGATGTTCCTAAATGTAATCAAAGCACTATTACTTGTATGATCTCCAATTCCTTATCTAATTTTCACATTTAAACCAACCATGTTTATTATAGAATTTATATTGTATTTTTTCATATTTTGAAAGCCAACATCACATGATTTAGAGTTCTAGCGTTAACTTATGATTGATACCACATCATGTAATTTCGAATTGTCTCCGCAAAGTTTTCAAAGTATACATCGCTGATACTATAAAACGTAATCTGAAACTTTCATATTATTAAAGGCACGCAACGTAGTCTGACCTTAAAACGCAGAGTTATGGCCCTTGATTACTTATGCATTATAGAGCAAAAATCGTTTCCGCGCTACTTCTCTGCAACAACTTGCTAGAATTCAACAAAACTTTATGGGAACCTTAAATACTAAGAGGAGATGCGCATATCCTCGGACGGAAGGACAGACAACGCCAAAACAATATCATCTCCCGATTCCATCGGCGGGGGATAAGTAATAGATATACCATGGCTGTGTTGACGATTTCTTGGTTTGCGTAAATTATACCATAACCACGTGACCTTTCTTATGCCGTAACCTCATGAGACGAAGTCGAGTGAGGTTGCATAAGAAAGGTCACGTGATTATGGTATTATTTACGCAAACCCAGAAATCGTCAACGCACCAATGGTGTATCTGTTTTAACCTATAGCTCCGCCCAGAAACACTTACTCGTTCGTTCTTCAAAACTGAAAATTATACCATATAGTCTGGGTATGGTATAAGTAATAGAAAGAGCACCGAAACACGAGGCTATCTGATTTGTACGAGGGGGCGTAGCCCCCGAGTATAAATCAGATTGCCGAGTGTTTTGGTGTTCTTTCTCTTTTGTATCATAGTCAAACATGACAGCACGTTCCCTGTTGTCATAGTATGAAACCCCAGAAAAAATTAACCAATGAACGAGCATTTGAATATGATAGTTCTGCCCCTTTCCCTTTCTCTGCCGTCACAATATGTAAACCCCGGCAAAAATGAACCAATCCACGGGCATTATCTGGAGTGCGGGTAACTGATACCCGCACTCCAGTTACCGCACTGTGCATGTATATGTATACGATTTAACTCTGACACTTTTTCAACAGAAAGGTACCCAAACTATGATACAATTTACGGTTATTGGAAATAATACTTGGAAGAATTTTACATAAAAAGCGCTGAAGAGCTATAGGTTAATAAATATAACCACGGGGGAGGAACTGTTACCCGCCATGAAAGTTATAGAGGATATTTGTTTAGTTCAGTGTAAGATCGAATTTCACCGAGTGAGCAACAAAAGGTATATTTCACGAGATGCGCAGCCACGAGTGAAATATGAACTTTTGGTGTGTAAAAGGTGAAATATATTTCGATCTTACACTAAACTAAACAAATTTTCTTTTTATTATATGCAACGAAACGTTTTAAAAAGACATTTAAACCTATTACTGAATGAAAAGCGCGCCAAATAATAATATAACGTGACGTAATTTAATGAACAGAACAGAACATATTTTATTACACATAAACTGTACAGTTTCTAGTGTTTAACAATGAATACATATAATATAATATTGAACGATACATATAGGATGAAAAGTGCATGAAATTATTATGTATAACACAATAATGGATGAACTAATATTTTCTTAAGAAATAACATGAATACATTATATAATGTAATTCAAAAAGCAACATGTAATTGCATATTAAAGAACAAAGAAAAAACACATGTACTTGCATTATGTGATAATGTTTGAATTCAACAGATACTTAAAATGGAAAGTAGGAACTAGAATATAATACCTAAGCAGTTCAAAAAGGTAATCATTAAAATGTGTATATAATATTATTTTAAATGAATACCATACTTCAAAAAGTTACATTGGCACATTTGAAAGAATTTGATTTCTAATTTTAAAAGCCTCGAAAAAATATTTGCTAAACGTAAGTAATACTGAAAAATTTTGGCTATTTAAAAGGTTTACAAATTTAAACATACATGGTTTTTGTCTGTAAAATTTCTTTATATAATTTTGACGGAATTACATTGTACTGTGGACAAACAAAAACAAAATGGTATTCATCTTCGATTACGTTTAAGTTACAGATTTGACAATAACGTTGATCTCTATCTATTTGATTATTTACGAACCTTTCATACGGAGACTATGGGCTAAAATACGTATTTTTGTAAAAGCTGCCCTATGGTTTCTTGAAGTAATCTTATCTAAATATGGTTCAAAAGCAAACGAATCTTTAATATTTTTATAAACTAATAGAGAACTACTTCTCTCCATAACTATGGAAGGGGATATCCGCCAGTTCACGCATTATGCTTTATGGCAATCCAATGTTTATTTTACTTTTACAATATTTGAATTACTGTTGTTTTATTACTGCTGAAATTATTGCTTTATTTTGAAGTCAATAATTAAAACGGCATTTTGAGATACTTTGGTGCTTTTTGTTAAGTATAATTATGAAAATGTATATGTTTTTAGATTATGAATAAAAGTACTTCATTCTTTTAAATATACTTTACACTCCACAATGAAAAGCGTAGAATGTTCAACTGTTTATTCGGTATTAATCTAAAGGTTTTGTTTAAATATTTGAAACAAACTACTTATTGTAGTACAGCTTTCGGAACGCATTACAGATTTCAAGTTATTTTAAATAACTTTCACTAATAGCCTTATATGTGGGGAAAGTGTAAGGGAGCTAGACGCATAGCATTACTCACAATTTATTACCGATGTATCCAATGTTCAAACGATAGTAAATTATTTTCAACAAAGTAGATGAACCTGGCAATTGACAGAAAATTTGCAGCTACTTTCGGTTTCGCTTTAGCTATATATACATCAGTTTCATAATTTACAAAAAAAGCATATATTAAAAATCAAGCAGCTATATGATGGTTTGGTATTACACTCTTTAATATTGCGGAAAGGTCTGTCACTTTCAAATCAATAATCTTAACATATCAAACAGCAACTGTTGACTTTCTGGTCAACTCGTACTTAAGTCAACTCACACCATAGAAATCATAGAATACATGTAACTGTCTATGATAAGGACATTTAATCATTGCAGGTTTATCACAGTACTTAAAGCATCAAGATACATGTTTATACAATATTTTTAAATTTTATTTATTGATGTTTCAGTTGGGAATTTTTGGCTGTGAATTGTAAAAAAAAGGTACTATTTTCATTTGGGAACTTTACCCAAATCGGTCATGAATTTAGCTGAGAAAAAACCTTGATATTGTATTAGAATTAGGAGCCTTTAATGACTGATACTTGGGTAACGTGATTACTGATACTTAGATAACGCAATTAGTTCTAGTGTGAAAAATTGAAATATATATCTTTATCAAAGGCTGATTTAATTTGTTTGATTGTGTTGGCACATGGCAGCTTATATACTGATATTGATAAGAATCTCAGAAAAAATATGAAAAAAAAAATACTATGGTACGAGTTGACTTGGGTACTGGTACTAAAAGACTAAGGTACGAGTTGACTGAGGTACAAGTTGACCAGTTTCCAACTGTTGCTATATCAGCAGCAAAAAGTTAATTAAGTAACTAGTGTAACTATGCAATAAAATAACATTAAGATATTGCTCCCCTTTATCACAAGGAATACATCCTAATTGTGCATGCTTTACTGTTTAATTTATCACAATTTTTGTTATTATGCATTTTAATTTATGACTCAGATCTGTGACATGTGCATTCAGATAAATGTGCATGAATTCAAAATCATGCTTGTGAAACTATAGAAGTTGAACACACACAGTTATGATCTATTTCTTAAATAAATATTTTAAACAGATGAGTCAACAAAGAGCTTTAGAGCTTTTAAGACAGGCAGCTGCTGCCCTGGAGTCAACTCATACATCAACCAGTGATGATGCCTCATCTAGTACCGCTTCAAGCCAATCAAGGACAAGGACATTGGCAGCAGTAAGGGACATTTTTTCTCCATATCCAACCCACAGTTCGATTAGAAGGCGTTCAAGTGCTCCAGCTCGTACACCGTCACGTGCATTCTGGACCCACAGATTCTGTGTCCTTGGAAGAACAACTGACGTAAATTTCATTTTTTTACATTAAATTAGTAAATTTGTTGTTTGTATCAACAAGAAAGCCCATGAGGGCAACGGATTGCTCACATGAAAATGACTGGCTGATTCTGTCGGTCCATGATTGAATAATATTTAACATTTATCAAGTCTGACATTTTTGGCTCTACATAACCTTAAAGCTCGGGTGCATATGTGAGCATCATTTTCAAATTGTAAAAAGAAAAAACTGCATAATTGGACAGAAACACACTTTTTTCATTGAAATCGGGGAGTTATGAGTAGGAGTGGATAAAACGAGTTCCAACTATAGTCTAAAAAAGTGCTTTCAACGTCCAAAAACAAACTTGAATAATAGACTAATGGTAAAGTTTCAAATGTTAAGAAATTTTAATATTTTGAGTAGTTTGGAAGGGTATTTTAACTTAATAAAAATGTTTGAAAACTATGCACTGGAGCCATAAAAACACAACTCATCATTCGCATGACTATGATATAAGTTAATAAAATCAGGTATATGTATTGATATATTGGTTGGGGACCACCAAAACCGGACAACCACCAAACCCGGACGGCCCCGAAAATGCTTAATTTAGTATGTTCTTTGTTCAGTGGTTGTCAGTCACTTTTTTATCAACAATAAGTGCATGTTTATTTTAAAATTAAGTAAATAAATTTATTTCAACCTCCGTAAATGGTAATATTTTAATGTCTTTTTCAAGAACGTTGACATTGAAATTTGGGGGTCAAGAAAGCAATGCCTGACCTCATATACCAGCTATTATCATTTGCAGAGTGAATAATAGAATATCCGAAACTTCAGCATTTGTTGCTGACATATTGTATATCATGTAAAAAATAAAAACACCCAAACTTTTATCTGAATTAAATCATGTCATGTACATATCTGTCCGGACACATGGTACTGTATGAAGACAATTTTGGTAATTTTGATACCCTCCTTGTCGAGCCTCAGATATAAGTGCCAATACAATCAGAAATAAACAAACTAGTTTGTTAGTTAGGAGAAGAACCTAGCTGGTCTGTGTCAAATTTTATGGTCTCTAGGTTAAAAATTATAAAATCTATACGGAAAAATGTTCCAAAAATGTCCGGTTGATGGTCTCCGACCAGTACATGTTATCATGTATATATATATCAATGTTGAGATAACTAGATTTGGTTGGTTGTTTTGAGTAAATGAATTTAAGTTTACCCATGCATTCACTTAAATTTTTATATGATATAATTTACAGTAAAAATCAATAAATTATAATGTAGTGATAGAAGCCTTATGATTGAAGTTGATAGATTACCCTTTTCTGATTTTTTAGACTATGGCTCCTACCAGAGAAGAAAAAGATAGACTGTACAAGGCAAATTTGGGGGAAAAGAAGATATCTTTTGAAAAAAATGATGATGCAGGCTACTTTAAATGTCGCATTGAGGAGCATTATCCCAAATTGGATGGCATTGGTGGTTTTGAACTACTTAGAACACAGGCCAGAAGTAGATGCGACTTAGAAGTGATCATTGTGCCACCAGGTGGCTATACTGTTAACTTTCTGTCAAATTTCAGTAACCTTGGACAGGCAGTGTGTTACATAAGGCCGATCCAGAATGATCTTTCACTTGTGGATCAAGAATTCTCAGTAAGTTTAAATTAACATAATCATAATGAGGTTCATCCTCTTACAGAGACTGATTTAAAGATTGCGTTGTAAATACCTTACTTAACTCATTACTTCATCAGCATTTTGTGAAAAATGGCTGTTTTCATTGAAAAGTCTCCCGTTACAAGTTCAAATTGCTATAATACTATAAAAACTGCTTCAACACTAATCAAACTTGGCACAAATGTTGATTGGACCATTGCCCTTGCAACAACATGCTCAGGCTTAATTTTTCTGTTACCATGGCAACGAGGGGACATCTCAAAATCGCCAAAAATCACTATTTTGCGTTGATTTTTTCCACCAAAATTGATTTCAAAGTGCTGCAACTTCTCAATGGATTGAGATAGAGTCAAATGTTTTTCAGCGTTGGTTACACCTTACCTTATGATCAATCTGGGGTCATTTACAGCCTCTCACAAGTCCAAAATTTTCTTGGCGATGAGGGGGACTCTGCCCCCCTTCAAACCCCCGTAACAGAAGGGGGCACATCCCCCTTCTGGCCTAAATAAGGCATTTTTTCATCATTTGAGACAACTAAAAGGGGGGGGGGGGTGAAAAAGGCGTTAAAAGGGGTGTATATGAAGTAATGGGTTAAATTGCTAATTACATATTATTTTAACCATTTAATGGTTAGTATTCCAGTTAAGAACTGAATATCGAGACAATATTATTGTGGATCAATTTTTAACTCGGATTAGTGTCTTTTTTTCAGTTTCTCCAAGTTAACTTTTATTTTATATAGAGGATAAAAAGTTTTTTTCTATGTTTATATATTTAAGTTATGTATAACAGATCTTGCCATCAATAGAGCTGATTGAATTAGTTTTTGGGCCAATATAGTGCCCCCTCTCTACAACAACATCCTTTTGGAGACAATATTTTTGTTTGTTGTACAGAGGGAGTTGCTGAAAGGAGGTAAAATTAAGAACTATCTGAATGTATGGGAGACTTCTGTTCTTATTGTAATAGGGAGGGAATTGTTGTTGAGAGGGACATTCAAGAGAGGAAGTACTATAACTGATTTCTGACTTGGCTTGAGAATGATAAAAAAAATTATGCAACTCTGTTTGTAAGAATCAGTGTTACTGTTACTTAAAATATAAACTTGATTTCCTGTCAGATACTAGTTTTGGAAAACATGGTGATGAGCCCTTTTTTGTTCCATTTTTCGGTCCGGTATTGAGCTGCATTCTCCTAATTGAAAATTACATGTAATTATCCTCCCCAACTATTCAAAAAAAATTCCCCACCCCAAAAATAAAAAAATGATTCCATAGTTTTTCTGAGATGTTTTCTATAGACATGTATTACGGCTATGTTTTATACACAGGATGAAGTGACATCACGTATCAGTGTCGATAAAACACTATGTTTATTCTTAATGAATTCACTTCAATTGTCCAAGATTTTGACAAATTGATGATTAAGACTTGATATGCAGTATATGTTAACTAGTATTACATTACCACTTTTGTAACCTCTAAACATTCCCAATTTGGTAATTAATGATGCAAAGTTCCAAAGTCTAAAGGACACAGTACCTTTCCCTAAAACCATAAAAAAGGCTGCATATATTCATAAAACTTGGTGCAGTATTACATATGTTTAATTTATTTAGGTTATTGAAAGGAAAAGTAAGCCTTGTGTCACATATCATATATATTTTTTCAAAAGTTCTAACATTTCTTTTCAATTATGACATAATTTCATATTTAAGGATGAAGATGGTGTTCAGGAGGAGTGCATCCACTGTCATGAAATGATTCCTCTAAGACTACTTCGGGAGCATACTAACACTTGTGAAGTTTCAAAGAAGGTGAACTTTAGTAACAATAATAAGGTCAATTAGAATAAGCTAAATTGCATTTCACATGTTTAACAAGTCTTTGTTATTGATTGATTAAATTTGATATATTGTATGCCAAACTAAAGGTATTTCATTAGTGTTTTGCAAGCCATATTTTATTGTCTACACTCAGTGAACACATGATATTACAAACTAAACAAAAGCTGTGAGAGGAGACAGCATGCTTGACTAAATTGTTTCTTGATAGTGAAAAATGAAAAATACACGAAAAATAAAAGATACATGAGAGTTGTAAATGTCATAAGTGAAAATAAGATTTACACTGAAAATTTAAGTTTTGGAACATAAAATATCTAACAAAATTATTGCAGGAATTAAGTTATATGCTTTCCTATAATATATCATAAATCAAAAGGAGATATAATTCTGATGAAATATAATTGCAAGATATTATAGACCTTGCCATGATTATTATCTTGCTGTTTATGAGGAACAACTATTTAAAGTAATACCTTCTGTAATTTTAAAGATTGGGTAAAATATAGCATATATTCTTTAAAATAGTAAGTTCATTGGGGTATAATTCATAGAATATGGGTGCCAGTGTTATGATCACTGTCATTTGAGTTGAGAGTTATGATGAAAGAGAAAAATCAATTGAAGTTTGATGTCAAACCCGTAAGTAATGGAGTGAAAAGAACCAAAAAAACAACATTTTTACTGGGGATAATTCTTTAAATATGGGTGCTTAAGTTACGAACTGTGTCACATAAGATGTGGTTGATGATAAAGAACAATCATTTCATGTTTGAAGTAAACACCTTCAGTAAATGATTGACATCAAATCTTACCATTTAGGGCATGTACAAGATCCTTTAACCTATACACTATCTTGCTGTTTATGATTATATATTACATAAATGTGGATCAATTAATATTATCATTGTTATAATTTCAGGACAAAGATTTAGATCTACAATCCTGCACACTGCCACCAACAAGAAAAGAGCTTATTCAGACTCCAGTGTGTCAATATGCTTGTGTAAGTATTCTTTACAAGAACCTATAGAATGTTAAAAAAGGCTGAACATTGTGCTGACTTACTAACTATGGATGTAATAAGTGTTATACTATGAGAATGGATACAGATGTGTTGAGGAAAACATTTATGCATGTGAAAGTGTATAACAATATATATATATAAACACGTAATATAACACGTAATATGCCAGGTAAATATGAAATTTTGAACTGTAATTTTGACCAGAAACTCCCCAGAAACATTGTAACAGTGAATTATTAAAATGCATCTCTGCTTACAAATTTCTTAATATTAAAGATTTTCCACAAAACATTTCTTTTCAGAATGCTAGCAAAAGTGCTGACTGTCCAGTGTCTCAGTAATTATATTGTTATTTTAATTTGATGAAAGTTTTGTTCAATGTTTACAATTTATCAAAAAAAGGATAATATTTTGAAGCAAACAATATTTTTCTTTTTCTGTACTAAAAAATGAGATAATGGTGAATAAATGAAGTTTGTTGATTGGCTATAGGCCACTTTCAGCAAGGTCAAACATTTATATTAATCACTCTTTCTAAGCAAGTGGCATTGTTTCCAAATGAATAAATGACTTAGGTGAAATTGTTTTGTTCAAGCCTCACATTGTGTTTGCTGATGGGAGGGCTTAAACCTTTTACTTTTATAATCAAACAATAGATACTAAATTGAGTTATATTTGGAATAGCAATAATTTGTATGTTTGCATAAATACATGTTGGTGTGTTTATTCTGTATTTTATTGTTTGCTTTTAATTTTCAAAATGCTTATGAAATCATTGGAGTTGTTGCACAACTGTCTATGCTTTCATTTTTAGCTCACCTGTCACAAAGTGACAGGGTGAGCTTTTGTGATCGCTTTTCGTCCGGCGTCTGGCCGGCGTCCGTGCCATGGCAACCGAAAGAAAAAACTTTAAATATCTTCTTTTAAAAAACCCAAAGAGCTAGAGCTTAGATATTTGGCATATAACATCTTCTAGTGAGTGTCTACCAAGTTTGTTCAAATAAAAGCCCTGGGGTCAAAATTGGCCCCGCCCCAGGGGATCATTGATTTTCCCTATATGCATATAGTAAAAACTTAAAAAAATCTTTTTTTAAAGAACCCAAAGAGCTAGAGAGCAAAGATATTTAGCATGAAACATCTTCTCATGAGTGTCGACCAAGTTTGTTCAAATAAAAGCCCTGGGGTCAATATTGGCCCCGCCCCAGGGGGTCATTGATTTTCCCTATATGCATATAGTAAAAACTTAAAAAATCTTCTTTTAAAGAACCCAAAGAGCTAGACCTAAGATATTTAGCATGAAACATCTTCTCATGAGTGTCTACCAAGTTTGTTCAAATAAAAGCCCTGGGGTCAAAATTGGCCCCGCCCCAGGGGGTCATTGATTTTCCCTGTATGCATATAGTATAAACTTTAAAAAATCTTCTTTTAAAGAACTCAAAGAGCTAGAGCTAAGGTATTTAGCATGAAACATGTTCTAATGGGTGTCTACAAAGTTTGTTCAATAAAAGCCCTGGGGTCAATATTGGCCCCGCCCCGGGGGTCATTGATTTTCCTTATATGTGTATAGCAAAAACTTAAAAAATCTTCTTTGAAGAAACGAAAATAGCTACAGTTTAGATATTAAGCATGAAACATCTTCTAGTGAGTGTCAACAAAGTTTGTTCAAATAAAAGCCCTAGGGTCAAAATTGGCCCTGCCCCGGGGGTCATTGATTTTCCTTATATGTGTTTGCAAAAACTTAAAAATCTTCTTTGAAAAAACCCAAATAGCTAGAGTTTAGATATTAAGCATGAAACATCTTCTACTAAGTGTCTACAAAGTTTGTTCAAATAAAAGCCCTGGGGTCAAAACTGGCCCCGCCCCAGGGGTGTCATTGTTTTGAACTATATGTGTATAGTAAAAAATTAAAAAATCTTCTTTTAAAAAACCCAATGAGCTAGAGCTTAGATGTTAAGCATGAAACATCTTCTTATAGGTGTCTACCAAGTTTGTTCAAATAAAAGCCCTTGGGTTAAAATTAGCCCTGCCAGGTGGGGGGAGGTCTTTGATTTTGATTATATATGTATAGTAAAAACTTAACATCATGAAACATCTTCTAATGGGTGTCTTCCAAGTTTGTTCAAATAAAAGCCCTTGGGTTTAAACTGGCCTCGCTCCGAGGGCCTATATACAGGTGAGCAACCTCAGGGCCATCATGGCCCTCTTGTTTATGATATCTTTGTTAGTGTTTATTTTTCTGTTTGTTATTTTTACCAATATATCCCTGTTTTTTGATTGTTACTTTTACCATTCATATAAAGCTATTCACAGAGACATGTACATGTTGTATTTGAAATTTTTTAACAGTTTTCAATGCTAGTTATCTGAGGAGTAAACTGAGCTTGCCTTTAATGAAATAAAATATTTAAAGATCTGAAAATTATAACTTATCATACTCATGGAAATTAGCATTAATCTACCCTAAAGCATTTAAGAAATTGCACAAATTACTTCATGTCCATTAAAATGGTATTGTTTTTAGCTTGAGTATTCAAAGAATATTTACGCAACCTGGCTGTGGGCGTCACTCAAGTTTAGGTTTTGCATGCAAGGTACTAAACTTAAGCACAAAAAGAACCCCTCTGGTGAAAAAACAACAACAGAAACATACCACAGATTTGATGCGCATTTAGTAAATTTATTCTCATATGACATTTTGAGTGATAAATATGATTATATAGTTAGTGACAATATGTTGAGTTTTCATTGTGAACTATGTGTATTAATTAGCCATTTGTGTTTCTTTTGTGGTTGTATAATGCTTATACCTAAGTAATGGATGCATTTATTAGATGATAGTTTACACAAGTATTCCTCATCTGGGCTGTGCAACAATAATTCCAGTTAGAATTTATATTTGCATGGATGCTTAAAGCCTTCTTGTTTTATGGATCCGTTATGTTTAGAAATCTTTATTTATGAAAGGTAAAAACTGAATATGTGTATTGAACAATTGTAGAGATCCACCAGCTTTTGAGACCTGTCCAGTTTGCTACATTGACTTACCAGTATGTCAGATTCAAGAACATGCGGATACATGCTGTTCAAAGCAAGAAAGTGATCCAGGAGTGGTTCCATCTGTTGAGAACAAGTAATATGTTACTTTATATTGTACTTACATAGTATGCATAGAATGTTCATCATTGATATGATATTTAAGCTTTTGTTGATGTTCAACCATCACAGCTGTCACCTACACCCATTAATAGAAGGGGAACCCATAATTAAAGGGCCAATAAGCCTAAACTTGAAATCTTGATGGCTATGTTATGTATTGTTTTTTGTGCCCCCACTTTAGTGGCGGGCATTTAGATTTACCCTTGTCTGTCCGTCTGTCCATTCTCTTTTGTGTCGCATGTAACTCAAAAATATTTGACCTAGTCATGAAACTTTGCAGGAATGTTGATCAGCATGTGTAGTTGTGCACCTGGGTATTTTCGTCTGGATATTTCTAGTAATTTTAGAGTAATTGCCCTTGACTTGGTAAAAACTTGCAATTTTCAACTTGTGTCACATTTAACTCAAAAAGTATTTGACCTAGAGTCATGAAACTTTACAGGAATGTTGATCTGCATGTGTAGTTGTGGACCTGTGTATTTTCATCTGGATAGTTTTAGTATTTTCAGAGTTATTGCCCTTGACTTAGTAAAATTTTGCAATTTTCAACTTGTGTCGCACATAACACAAAAAAGTATATGACTTAGAGTCATGAAACCTTACGGGAAGGTTGCTCAGCATATTTAGTTTTGCACGTGGGGTTTAGCTTGTGGATTTATCCAATATTTGTAGAGTTATTTCCCTTGACTTAGTTATAACATTTCATAATGTTGTTGTTCCTTGAGTTAGAATCAATGAACTTTACAAGAATAATGATTCACATCACTGTGAAGCTACGCAACTGAGACTTTGCATGTGGATTTTTTTCAGTTTTGTTAGAGTTATTGCCTTTGACTTACAGTAGTATAAATTTGCAATTTTCAACTTGTTCGTACATAGTTCAAAAAGTATTTCACTTGTAGGCCTGAAAGTTTACAAGAATGTTGGTCAGCAAGTGTACTTATGCACCTTGGGGTTTGCTTGTGGATTTATTCAGTATTTGTAAAGTTCTTGCCATTTACTTAGTAAAAGATCTTTAGTTTTCAAAAAAACATTTGACCTAGAGTCATAAGATTGACAGAACAGTGGCGCGGTGGGGGAACCCGTGTCCTGTGGACACATTTCTATTTGTTTATTTTTATCTCTTAATTTATGATTTCAGATCGTACGAGGAAGCTCTACACAATGTGTATGAAGCCTTTTCAGAACAATGGGAGCTGTCCATTGTAAGGAGGCACTTCCTGCTGACAGCAATGGAGCAAATCGAAGATGCAACAAAAGACGACTGGGTAAAAAAAGTGAAAGTTCGTTTTATTGGGGAGGAAGGTATAGATGAGGGTGGACTCACTCGAGAGTTTTTTACTTTGCTTTTCAAGCACACACCAATTTTTGACAGTGACATGATTCATGTTTCAGCTGATCTTCTTAGCAAAGATGTGTACCTCAAAATGGGAAAAATGACTGGTATGGCACTTCTAACTGGACATCCTGGGCCAAGATGCTTCACTCCCCATCTTGTAGATTACATCATCTGTGAGAAGACTCCAAACATAATATCACTTCCTGAGGAACTGATCAAGGCTGATGTAAAGCATGCCATACAACAGGTGACTGATGATCACGTTTCTGAGCTTTAAAACATTTCTTCCGGTTATTGCCACATAGTTATGAACTATTATTAGTCTGACAATCATAAAGTCAAGCCTTGAATATTTTTTTATGCCACCGCAGCATCTGCGATGCGGTGGCATATAGTGATTCACCTGTGTGTTTGCGTGTGTTTATGGTCCAATCTCGCTACATTGACCTGTAAACACACCAACAAATTGACTACATTTTGGAAAGTCACTACATACACTCGTGTAGTGATTTTCCTAATGCCTTTAAAAATGCTTTTTCCTTCATATTTTGTTTGCTAGTCGAAAATTTTGAATATGTGCAATTTTCCATGTTAAACTGACGTTTTATACACGTCCCTGTTAACTGAATTTTTGATGCGTACACACTTTTATCCAAACGCGCACCTGCTACCGGTGTTAGGGTAAGAATGTACCGCGAAACGTCCACCATATTGAACTCGAAGGACAACGTGTTGTTTTTTATAGTTATTGAAAAAAGTTTAATATTTCGGAGATACAAGATATTACAGACGTATAAGGTAAATATATATATATATATATTTCCTATGGACATTATTTGTCAGCTATATTTATAAAAGATTCCTTTCGGGCATTAAATTAACATTCACTCAGAATCTCGATGACGCATGATCCATCATTTGTTTAAAATAATAATGAAATACTAAAATAATAAGATTCTATTTTATGTTATATTATTAAAATCAATAACAACAAGAATATTGGATGTTAATGCAGAAAACAAATTTCATTTGTCACACAATTTCGCGATGCCGCTTTTTATTAATAAAAAAGGGTCACCAAAAGGAAGGAAGTTTTGTTTTGTTAAAAGGAAACAACATTTAAGATGTACTTTATGAATTAAATTTGCTTTAGATATTATTTACATTATTTGAGATGGAGATATCTGCCACTGGCCCAGTATGTGTTTGTCATACATATGATATTTACTTGAGGGAGGGAGATATGTTAAGTGAATCAATTAGTAAACAGCAATACATAATGGCCTGATGAGGAAAGGTTTTAAGGATTTATTCTTCAAATCTTATATTTCACTTTTTTATAGTATAAAATATATAAGAATGGTAGGCTAAATTCTTTGTGAAATATATGAAAAAGGGTCATTGTGGTAATAATAATTAGTATTTTGCTGTTATAAGGAAAGAGAACAGAAAAGATAATAACATATGTGAGTTTAGTAGATTAAAGTGTGACTGTATATATCTCTATAAATTTTCATTTCTTTTTTAATTCACAATTTGGATTTTTTTTTCAAAATTATCACGGTGACGGACCCATTCACAATTTAAGGAAATAATCGCTTAATATATATATATCATTTATAAAGAAAAAAAGCAAACTATCATCTGAAAAATAGTGATTGAATTTAATAAAATTTGTTTTGAATATCTATTTTTGGGTTCCATTGACCAACTAGAAATAATGTAGGCCCGAATTGACCAATTTTTTGGCAAAATTGACATGGGGCTGTGTTGAATTAAATTCGACTAGCTGCATTCTTGCAGCAAAGACGACTAACATATTTTTGATGTTATTTTGGGTCTTCTACTTTTCCTGACTTAAGTACGCAAAGAAGATTTTTTAAAAATTGTACATTTGAGATTATTGAAATACATGTAGATAATTGTGTTTAGCTTGTCTCACACATGGTTCCAATAAGGTATACTTGGTTATACATGATTGATTGGTATGAGTTTTCAGCTCCAATTGTGCCTTGGGATTAGTTGGCAAGAGTTACACTTGAATGTAGTACAAGTATGTACAAATAAAGCACGGATATATATACTCGGTCAAGTAAGGTTTGTAAATGATTTGCATTAGGAATACATACAATTGTTGTAAGGCTCCAAGTAAGGTCTAATAAGTACGGTCTCATACAATTAAACAAGATTTTTACTTTATTTGCTAGAGTTTCATAGGGTTAACATAAGGTCCTGCAGAGTTTTGATCAAATTATTACATATTTGTGTATGTTTTGATATAAATTGATCCATTTTGATGGCTTGGCTTCATAAATTTTCAAACTAAAATTCAATGAAAGGAACACCCATATCTGCGAATAACTGTTCTATAAAACAATGCAACAGATGACAGGATAAGAGAATTAGAATGACAGGATAAGAGAATTAGAAATCATGATAAGACTGATAGACATTGTTGTGTCCCCCAGCTCAGTTAGCTCACCAGGCTCGACAGTTTCACCGTCAGCAGGCTGAAGTGATCGGTGGGCCTTGATAGCCCTTGTATTCTTTCTGTGCGTGGGAACCTTTTTCTTTGGATGCATTCTAGGTTGATGCAACAAGTACTCTGCGTAGATCTAGCAGTTGAGGGTGGCTTTCATTGTACAGTTCGTGCTGACGTAGAGGCCATGTAAGACAGAATATACAAGGTGATGCCGTTTATACTCGTACTATACCGAGTCTGCCATGTATGTTTCCTACTTGAACTGTATTGGTCATATGGTGATAGTTTTAAATCGTATGTGCACTTGTGTAAATCGCACCGTAACCATGTGACATTTGGGTGTTTATAGGGTGTTGGAACAGGATATATGACTTTGGGACGGTCTTGAACGATTCCATGCGATTTGTATACGATTTGAGTTGACTTCAAATACGGTTGTATATACTGAGTCTCATACGGGCTTTTACAAACTTGTACAGTGGCTTATGTGACACCCGTATAATTGTTTTAATATTTTCAAAAATCATACACAGCTTACACTGATACACTTGAATGGCCTCGGTTGGTTCGGTCATATGTACGGTTTACATGAGTGGCCAACTGTATAAGCTGTGTGTTCTGTGTGAGAAGGGCTTTACACAAGGTCAGGTGCAAAACTTGAACATTAAAGCAAATGAAACTACTATCTGTTGCATCAGGGTCTTTCAAATAGACAAATGTCTCACCTGAGTTAATGATTTTAACTAATTTCAATTTCCTTCAAAAGTGTAAATGTATTTAATTGATTTAATTTCTTGAGTTTCGATAAAAAATATTGTATTTTAATTTTTTTTTGTAATAATTATTTATATATGTACATGTTATCTCCTTTACAATTTAATTCAAAAAAAAATTCTGAAATGGATGGAATTCTTGTCATGTCAACCAAAATGTACATTTCAAGGAGTGTAATGATTATATTATTTATAGATGGCACTGCAGTGTTTTTACCCCCTGCTTTGGGGAAATGGTGCCAGTACCAGACAGATTGTGAAAAAATTATGCTTTGGTTTAACTCAAATTGGGAATTTTACATAAGATGCAAAATATTCATTGGGAGTTCCTTTTATCCAGGAAAACATGTATAATATGCATAATAAACATTTAAAAACCGTGTATTATTAACTTCAATGATTTTTTGTTACTTTAGGTTGACAAAAAAGAAAACAATTGTACATAAATAATATTTAGGTGTGAAACACTAAAAGTACGAAATGAACTGGGTACGAATATGGAATATGTGGTTATACTTGGTTATTATCCTATATCACTATCATCATGGAAGCATCCATACTGGTTTGTTTAGCTTTAAATTTGCAGATTTTTGAGGAATTGTCAGTGTTATTTTGGGCTCTTTGCAGATATGAAATGGGAATTTTGCTGTCTATTTTTTCTTTTGGGAACTATGCTGTTTTCTGGTATAAGTAATTTAAGGAAAAAAACGCTGCACTGTATTGTATATACTGCCCCGAGCCGCACAAGAAGTGACCACTCCAAGAAGTTCCATCTACCATCCACATCTACATCATACTACAAGAACTCCTTCACTCGTACAGCCACAATATGGAACAGCCTACCTGCCTCCGTTGCAGAGGCCCCTGACTTGGTATCCTTCAAGCAGGGGCTATCAGCCCTCACATTCTAAGTCGCCTTAGGGGCCCAGCTACAAGTACCCACTAGTGATATCCAAGGCTGTGCCGGCAGCGGCCACGGTAACCGGAGAGGTTTGGGTTGAAGAGGCGAAATGTAGCTGGCCATACTTTTTGTCTATATCTCTTACCTTTGTACTATATCCAACCTCTTCTAACTTTCTATCATTTCTTGTACATTTCTTTTTCTTGACCTAGCACCACCTGTCGCGTCATAATCAAGTGTGATTGTCGCGTCATAATCAAGTGTGATTGCGCCGACGTACAATGTAGATGTAGATGTACTGGTTGGGGAGATAACTTCGGCTGGTTGATAAACTCGGCTTTTTATAATTAAATCGAGTTATCGGAATTTTTAATCTAATCAAGCTCACCATCTCATACTATCGCTGGTGTAATAGTTTTTGTAGTTTGATATTTTTTAACATGTAAAAATATATACATGTATAAAGGGAAATAATTACTTCAAATATAATTGTTGAGTATTTACATTCTACATTAAAATAAAGGGAAATAATAATAAACATTTCATTTTCAAATTAAACATAGCTTTGATATTAAATTGTTTTGTAATTGTTAAAACAGTATATTATTATGAAATTCTGATAATTGGTTAAAAATTTGGTATACTTTGAGAAATTTTAAAACCATGTTAAACATTATATTGTGAGTTAAATATAAACTCCTGTTTGCATTACTGTAATCGGTGGATTTCTAATCGGATTGGACATAAGTATATTGTTACTGGTCCTAAGTTTGTGGTAAGGTAATGGTAAGAAGCCTGAGGAAAGTTAATAGTAACACCTACATAGGCTACACTGCCACTGATGAAGTTGTACTAATTAACACTTCAGACATTATATATTTGATGAAATCATATTGAGATAAATTATACTTTGGGAATATTTATGTATTATAAATGAAATTTAATCTTATTGCACAAAATTAAATGTCTTTAATTTGATCTGTTTTGTTGTTACTGTTGCTAAATTAGGCTCAAACCCCGCAAACTAATCCGGCTACACTGGAATTCGACAATATCTGGAAATTTTGTCAACTTTTGTAAGATATTAAAAAAAAAACACAGACTTTTACCTGTTTGTTTACAAAACATGCCTATAAAAAGTACAGGAATCCTATCGTTGTGCGCATGTGCAGCAGATGCTCATTTTGAGGCCCGCACAGGGGTACTTTTATATATTGACCGACTACTAAGGCCCCCACGGTTACGCGTTTAAACGGATTCGTTTCGATTTTCAGCTGAAAACGTTTACGATAATTCTTACCGTTTAATCGAAATGAGCATATTGTCTTACAAAATATCTTAATCATTGCCTGTAATCATGAATTCTATCAATTGTAATTGGTTTATTCCAAAGTAAAATACGGAAAATAGGTATTTACAACCCTCCACACAGCATTACCATGCACTAATCGTGACATAATACATTGGTAAAGTTGATTATCCTTTGATGTTTAATGAGGATACAATGCAGAAAATGTGTTTGGACTCAGTCGTGATGAGTTCTGAACATTAAATTATTTGTAAATAAAAAGGAAGTCATCATTTGGAGACTTGAATACATGGTGTTTTATAGTACAAAGAAGTACCACCGTTTAAACGGTATCGTTTCGGTTCTGAGCAATCGTGTAAACGTTTACAAAAAATTGTAAACGTGGGAGCCTTACCGACTACCGGTAAAGCCGACGATGTTTACGTATACATTTTGTAGATGAAATTCAGACTCACTTTTGTCTTGCTAACTCAGAAAGAAGGCTGATTACAAAATTGTAATCTTTAGTGGAATGGATTGAAAGACTGATGTTAAATGCTCCTTTTATATGTTAATGTGTAGGTTGAATACCACTAAATTAATTTCTTCTTCACTCTGTTAAGCTAAGCATCACTAAGTCTTTAACTACATATTTCGTTATACGTTAATAAATGATATTCATAATGCATGTTTTTTTACGATGATTTATATGTTACATAGTACGTTGCATCATAATAAATATCGTGTAATCTGGGGCCATGACATCTAAATTTTATATATATATTTGACGCAATAATTTCTGGAATTGAAATTTGCAAAGCCGGTTAGTCTTATAATGGCACAGTCATAATTTACCTTAATTGGATATCTTTTCAATAAGTTATTTATCCTATTATTAGGGCCATCCTGTTTTCATGATTGTTTGAGTGTCCAAAATTTATTTATTCCCGGTATTTGTGTGTATGTATAAATTTCTTACCCATTCTCTGTCGTTATCGTCACATTTTCTGTCTGACTTTTAACTGTTCTACAATCAGTCACGGTATCTGGGATCTAGACATGTATGGTCTGTGTAAACAAGCAGTTTGTGCATGCAGACGCTTTGCTCACATTGGTAAACACACCATGAAAGACTTTAGTGGCAAAAATATAAAGGAGAAACATGTACAGATGTCATCAGATCTGCATAAAAGAAATAAGTAGATCTGAACTATAGTGAGATTGATATATATATAAATAAGTTGTATAAGGGAATGCCCTGTAAAGAGTTTAGATTTATTTTAAATATATGAGGTCTGGTCAGTTACAATTTCCCTTACATGTGAAATGCTTTTTAAAATGTCTATTATGCACCACTTTACAACTGTGCAAATTTAAATTACTTATTATACCCCCACAAAGTAAGTTTAGGGGGGGGTATATAGGAGTCAGCTTGTCGGTCGGTCCACATCATGGTTTCCGGAGGATAACTAGAGTTTGGAATGAGGTATTGTAATCAAACTTGGTATATAGCAACCTTATGTGGAAACTCCGGTTGGTATTGCATTTGGACCCCCTGGGGTCAAGGTCACCGTTACTAAAAATAGAAAAATGGTTTCCGGACAATAACTAGAGTTAGGAATAAGATATTGTTATCAAACTTGGCGTATAGCAAGCTTATATGAAGACCTGGGTTGGTATTGCATTTGGGCCCCCTGGGGTCAAGGTCACCGTTACTAAAAATAGAAAAATGGTTTCTGGACAATAACTAGAGTTAGGAATGAGATATTGTTATCAAACTAGGCATACGGTAAGCTTATATGAAGACCTGGGTTGGTATTGCATTTGGGCCCCCTGGGGTCAATGTCAAGGTCACAGTTACTAAAAATAGAAAAATGGTTTCTGGACAATAAGTTAGAGTTAGGCATGAGATATTGTTATCAAACTAAGTGTATAGTAAGCTTATATGAAGACCCCGGCTGGTATTGTTTTTGGACCCCCTGGGATCAAGATCAAGGTTACTGTTACTTAAAAAAAGAAAAATGGTCTCAGGACAATAAGTGGAGTTAGGAATGAGATATTGTAATCAAACTTTGTGTATAGCAAGCTTATTTGGAAACCCAAGTTGTGATTACAATTAATTGAAATATTTCTTTGTACATAGTTGATAGTTTGTGTTGAAATTTTTTTCAGACTACTTTTTTTTCAAAAAGTCAAAGTTGCTGATGGGGGTATTAATCACATTCAGTGATAGGTCTAGTTTTTGTATAGATTTGCAAAATGAGGAGGAAATATTACAATGGGTAATACAGTACAACCATTTTAAGTTTGATGAAAAATCTTCTGCTTACCACGGAATATTCTTTTATATTTTCTCACAGATAATGTATCCCAAAAGATCAGAAAGAAAATCACAGCAGCTATTGCCCTTGAGTGGGTAAACAGAAATGTTGACCAAGACGGTTATGCCATCCAACTATATGATTTTAAAGGTAAGATTTACACTCACTTTAGCTTAACTGTTTGAAAGAATTTTTTTTAACCTATTAATTGTGATGGCTTCAGTATCCTGGAATTGAAATTGGGTGTGACCCGACGGGCCAATAAGTTTATATAGAATTATCAATGAAAACATGTGGAAACTACAATGCCCAGAACTTGTAGCATCACCTTAAAAATTGATAAAAATCATGTCGGTCCCTGAGATTAACATTGGTCCACCTTTTGTCATTTATTAGGTTAACTCTTTTTTAAGGAAAAAAAAGAGGAATTGTTACAGTCATGTTGGTGTTGCCGTTCCATGATTCCTGTTGCTGTCCGCAAACTTCAGGGCTCCAGATAAGATGGGTATACGCGTAAATTACGCATGGAAATAACTTGTTTACACATTCCAAACAAAATTTAAGCATATGAAAACGCACACAAAATTCAGGTTACGCATTGAGCAAAATATTTTTCACGTAAACGTAACCGAAAGTAAACTTGGTGATTATTTTATTTTTAATTTCGTCTGAACGCTTTGCAAGAGTCTACCGGTAACTTCCTGTAGTTCCAACCATCATCTGTTGTTATCGTATGTATAGTATGGTGGTGGAATTAACTTTGTATGTATGCTTTGCAACGTCTAACGGTAACTTCCTGTAGTTCCGACTATCATCGGTTGTTATTGTATGTATAGTACGATGGTGGAATTTCATAAACATCAGGTACAATGTCTCTGTCAAAAGTTAAAACGATTATGACTCGTATTTTCAGCTGAAAAATTTGACCCAAAAGTAATTGTGAAGGTTATAATTATTAAATGAAATAATTAGCGATGCCACATAGGAGCAACAGAAACATGACTCAGGTTCAGATAAAACGTATGCCGTTTAGAAATGCAAGATTGTAAACCAAGGGAGTCAAAAAAGCAAAAGAAATGACTTTGACATATCTTGTATTACAAGAATGATAATTCAATAAACATGGAAGCATACTAAATGTTTTATTCTTTTACATACATTTTAGTAGAGTAAAAATACTCCTGCCAAATTTCAGATTTCAAGTTTTACTCAATCACAAAAAAATCAATGAGTAAATACTCATTGCCCTAAAACATTATCTGGAGCACTTTAACTTGTACCTTGATCATATATGAAGTTCTTGGTGTATTGTTTATTTAATTGGGAACAAAAATTTAGGATAAAACCTTTCATAGACCAGATT
>NW_026858045.1:0-120023 GCF_026571515.1 Ruditapes philippinarum
ACCAAAAACAAAAATTTTTCTAAAAAAATTTATATTCTTTTTATAAAAACATAACAATTAAGTATGACCGTAGGTATATAGAATGCAATGATATTACAAAGGATAACAGTGGATTAAACGAAACGACAACCTTATGGAATGTGATGAAATGCTTAAAATATGTAACAGAAATATATGATCACCGGAACTGATAACTTATTGTGATGATGATATATTCAGCAAAGAATATTACGAGTATTCCATATATATAAAATAGTAATAAATGTTAGCCGTAAAATGTTAGGAAGACATGAAGTATGTATGGCAGTCAAATGTTAGTTTATATGTACCGCGGTTTTATTGTAGATTCATGTGCGTTGTAATATAGGCGAATCTATCCAAAGGAGGTCACATTTAACATGGTCTGACGAAAACGGCCGTTGTTATAAATATACGAATTCTGTTACTTTATTATAATACTTGACATTTTCCAACAAACTATATTTTTACAAAACGTTTAGTCCCGCACGGATAATTCTCAACAAGGAAATTTTGAACATGGAAAAAACAACAACAAAAAATTTACTAAAAGTAGTACATGTGCTAAGATGTGTTCAAGTTGGCATATTCTCACTGAGAGTACTGATGTGTTTGGACATTTTACAACGAATGAACAAGCACAGTTATAGCTATACCATAAACAATTGTTGCTTATCTCTAACCTATATATTGACAGGGTGTTTTGTTATCACCCCCTTTCTTATTTCCTTGCATTATTTCTTTTATATTAAAGTGTCGTCGTTCGTAGATGTGCACCTGCTTCTGTTAGAGATAGAACTATTCTCGGTTTTTTATACCAAATATTTTGTAAGAGTATGTAATGTATTATAAAAGACTTGAAGTAAGTGACATTCAAATCAAGTTTTGCAGAAAAACATCTCACAAATAGGATGTAAATAATTTCAAGTGCATTTACTCTTAAGAGTTTCTCCAGAAATTCTTTACCTGTGTCCCACTTGCAGTAAATATCATAAAAAACAAGACAAACTCTTGGAATCTTAATTGAAACACTTTGATGTTTGTTTGTTAATTTGCCACGTCTTCACAAAAACACAAATATGCCACTTGTCTGAAAAATATTTTTGCCAATATTCATAGCATAAGAATTTGTTTTGTCATTCATTTGACATTTAATATTTTGGCACATTTTTCTGTAGTGATGAAAACACCGACCTGTTATATAAGTGACGCAGTATTATCTGCAGGTAATGAATTCCAGAAGCTCGGAGTTTTATTCATTATCCGCCAATTATCTGGCTAAAATTCGTTATAAATCTTATGTTCTCTTTTAAAATCCGGTTTTGAAAGAGTTTTGTGTGTACAAAAAATATGTATCAAAAATATACAACAGTGAAACATGCTGGTTTTAATTTGCCTTGTACCGGCTAGCGTATACAAATATATTCCCTTTTAAAATATGTTTTTTGTCGAATTACTAAAATCAAAGCAATACTCTCTTCTTGAATGGAGATGTGGAGCCTTCCACTTTTAAAATAACTTAACATAATTATGTAGATCAGCAAGAATACGAAACCATGATGAGATGATGTTTTAGACATGTCAACACAACTTAAACAGAAAAAAACTATGATTGAAACATGTTTACGAATTATGAATGATATGAGCATGTATAATGCGATATTGAAATATATCTAGCAGCCTATATTTATATTAGCTATTAATGATATTACCGTTGTACAAAATATTTGCAGACTTAAAATGTATTTACATTTATATTATGGTTATATGCCATGAATATGTTGTCAACTCAAGCTTGCATGTAAATACATGTTTGTTTTAGCTCGGGGGAGAAATGATGACTTGAAATTCCTGAACATGAAGCACAATAATGTGCCACAGCCTCAGACGAAACAAAGTACATCATTTTATCTGTTTATAGTATCGTTCATCTAGCGCTTGATATAAATACATATCAACCGTGTAAACAACAGGACTAATTTAGCAAAGTTTGTCTATTAATTGAATAAGTAATTTATAGCAAGTTAATTGAAACATGTTGTGGAGTGTACTGTCATAATTTGTTGCAGCTTCTGGATATGTTTTCCATTAATGCTAAATTAATGATACAAAAGGTGTCAAAATATATTGGTTTTGCCTATCTATGTAGGCGCAATCGCAACGTAACATATACATACTATGTTCGCGAACGTATAACATTTCGTGGATTTTGCATTGGTACACAAAATATGTTTCAATATATTGAAAGTTTTGACGTGTCAGATCCAAATATTTTATCGGATCATTGTATTGTCTCTTTTTCTTTTGTATTTGATAAACCATGTATTAATTATATAGATAATGAGTATGATTATGTAAAATATAAGTAATGTATGGTCTAATGTTATGAAAGATAATTTTATAGAGGGTTTGTCAACAAATTGTATGTTAGAAAATTTTTTTTTTCTGAACATATACATCATGCCGAAAATAAGCAGGATATCGACGAATGTATCAGTCATTTTTCTAATTTAATTGAAGATGTTGCGTCCCCTTTATTTAGGAAGCAAATGAATGACCAATTACATAATGAGATCTTTCCTGATAATAATAACACTAACAAATGGTTCAATGAAGAATGTTTTCAAAAGAGAGCTGTTTTTTATCAAAAGCGTCTCTCCGATCTAGACATCGCACGCATATTTCGTGATGGAAACCGGTTTTTGTGCATAGCTGTTTGACCCATTTTCGGACGCATTATCAATGTGTGGTTCACTTTAATTGGGCCATTGACCAACGTAACTGAATCTGTAACTGTCACTGGATTGATTGACTCGCGATTTACATGTACATGTGATTTTTCAAGCTCCAAGTTACTTTGAATTACACCGTTTTCTTGTAATGTAATGTATATATATAAAAATATCATCCCTTGGAAAAACTGATACCTGAGGCTAACGCTTGTTTTAACACGTGATTAGATGCTAAATAAAATCTAACTTACCTAAGCTTATGTAAAAAGTGAAAAAGATGTACTGTAGTTTAAATTGTAAATAGGGGTTTTTTTTTCCCAAGTGCCGGTTTTTTTTTTCCGGGGGAAACAGATAATTTAAAAATGGGGGCAAAACCCTTTAACAGTAAAAAAAGATCAGCAATTTTTTGGTTGTAATTTTCTTCTTTCTTTATCACTTTTTTATGAATATCCCTTAGCTTTGGAATGCCCCTTTCACTTTTTTTTAAAAAAAATATAAGATTTTATTTCCCGGTCCCAAACCCAAGGGCCATCTTTGGTTCAGTTTTTTAAACAATAATGTATATTTTTTTTGCCCCCATAACTTTTGCTTTAAGGGTGGGGGCAATTTACGTTAATTTTACTTTACATAAACCATCCCCTTTTTGTAAAGAGGTTATTTCATATTTTGCTCTCAGGTAGGGGAAAAGCTTTTCGTTTTTATAAAAATTCCCTAAAAAACCAAAAAAACCATATTTCTAGATAAATGCAAAGTTATTATTTTTCAATCATCATCATTGTCTTCCATTATTATTACAACTATAATAATTATATATTTGGGAGAGATTCACCGTAAATGCAAATTTTAATCCCAGATGTGTCATCTATTGTCAATGAAACGTTGTTGACTTTTTGTTTTTCCAAATAAATGTAAAATTATTCTTGCTAAAAGCAAAAATAAGAGCGGAATCAATTTACTGGATATTTTTTGAATGAAAAAGAATAATCGCATAATCTCAAAACATGTAGTATTAAATCAGGATTAACAACAGCATGGACAGACCAATAAAACCCATATAGACTTATGTTCTTTACATGACTAAGAATATACAAGAATTGGACATAGACGGACAAAAAGACAGATAAACAGCCAGATAGACAGAGAGAGAGGCGGTAAACAGACGGACACACGAACAGTTATTTATTGCAAGACGAACATAAAATTCTGATTTTACAATAATTATATACACCATTTTGTTAACAGTCTTGCAAATAACTATTTCCAAGGCATCTTTGTATTCCACATTTCTAACACGTTTTGTTGTTGTTTGCATGGGCGTTTTCATTGTAAATTTTGAATCGTCTCATCAAATACGTGAGATTCTATCGTAGGTGTGCTAATTCATTTGATATTGCATAAACATTAATGCCTATGTGTGTGTTTTTCTTACCGTCTGGCTGTATATTTTTGGATACGAATAATTAAAGAATAATTAACTATTGTATCGGAACTTTATATCTTGTCGTCATGTGTTTGTATTGTCAAGAATAATTCATTCCACTTTTGCATGTCAGATAATTTAGATCTCTATCCTACAAAAAGTACAGCTTCTCTTTAATTTAAACAGCTCCTCCTTTCAAATTTTTTGGGAGACACAAATATTCCCGTCAAAAAGGGCGAATTTACATGACAGTGACTACTATCTTTTATTGACCAAATAGTAAGATTGGGGTTCAATCCGTGCAAATATAACTGAAACTTTGGTTTTACATTACGTTAGTTTGTTTTAAGACATACAGGCGTGTATGCGAGCCCGTCCGGTTAGCTCAAAAAGTAGAGCGTTGGACTACCCCGGGATCACTTTTAAATTGTAATTGATCTTTGAAATCCTTTTTCTACGCGTCGTTGCACTGTATCCCAGTGAAAGAAGTTATGAATTTCCCTTTTGAGAATTGAAAGGGAAATTAATTTAGGGAAACGGGTAAACTCTTGACACCCTTTGCAAAAGGAACGATGTACGAGTGGCTGAAATTGTGCTGTAGTAAATTCCATGTGCTTACTGCCGTATCACCCCGGCTAACAGGAATGTTACGCTGATCAACTTTCCTTCTAGTATTACATGACACTTGTAGTTTGGCAAATGTCTAAGTTATACTCAATATGAAAAAATAAAGTGTTAATTGCGTTACTGAGCACTTATTACTGTTAATATGGACACAAAAGTCGCCTTCTGGTAGTTCAAATGGTCACAATTAAATATTATGTTCTGTAAATATTAACTTGCCGTCTTTTACTTGTTTTAGCCATAGCATTGCACAGTTTTTCGGCGTTTTGTTTGTTTGTGTGGGTTTTTTTTTTGTTTTTTTTTTTTTTTTTTTTTTGTTTTTTTTTTGGGGGGGGGGGTTGTTGTTGTTTTTTGTGTGTGTTTTCTTTGCGTTATTTGCACATTCCTGCGATACTGAATTTACACGATGGAGCCCGATTCACCTAATTTTAAAAAGGAAGAAATGTAATTAAGTAAATCGTAACTGCTTTACTTTTGGTTGGTGGAAAAAACTCATCAAAATTGTTTTTGTATGCATGATTGATACAGTGATATTTTTCTAAACTGGTTTGTTTATCTGTTAGTTTACCTTCTTTCTATCTTTATGACACAACATGAGTTGGTTTTTATCATCGTATTATGGTAAAGGTAAATGTCAGGGTACTCTAAAATTCATTAGTTATTCTCAATGGGTCTATCGTCATGACAAGAAGTGGTTTTGTTTTTAATTAGTATTATTTCACTGCCTGTCCATAAACGCTCTTTTATCTGTCCAATTATTTCCCCGCAAGTACTCGTTTCTCGAGCAATAAATCATTTAGGTTTTGTATAAGCATGTATACATGTACTTTTTTTTAACATTTAATGTCATGGGGAAAATACCAATTGGGTATGTCAAGATAACATTATTCGTTACATTAAAGATGTTTTACACAGGTTAAAAAAGGGCCCTATATAAAAATGTTTTTTATATAACCCGATACCAAAAAAAATAAAAAGTCCACAGAACGTGCAGGCATTATAATAATTTATCGTTGGAGGTCAACTTTGACGTCGTGTGTATAAAAATGGCTGAAACTATTAGAATAAAATCAACGGAATCTTGAAATATGGTCAACATTTTGCATGCGCTGCTCGAACATTAACATACCATGGATGTAGAATTGTACCAATATATTAATTTTAAATTATATTCAAAAAATGCAAACTTCCCGGTGAATGTGTGGGGAGGGTGGTAAAAAAATTTAAAGTTTAGAAAAGTTGTCATTTGGACCAGATTTTGGCAATTGGGGCTTCCTAGACAAAATGTGAAATTCAACTTTAATTCAATTGTTATTAAAACACGGGGCAATGACGGTATTTTTCTGTTTCGGGAACAGGGAACAATAAGAGAATTTATCCCTGTTCAAACAACGGTAGAATTTGACGGGTAAAATTTCATGAGCATATGGTTGACTAGAATATAATGGGTGAATTGATAAATTGAATCACCCGGGTTTTCTTTTTCTTAACGTCGAACTAATTTGTTTACAGATTCAACTTGATGTGGTATACCGCTGATATATTTATGAGGTTGATTTAATAAAACAGTAAAAAACAGCCGTTAAAATATTTCATGATGATAACTGTCCCAATTAGCGCATGCTGTGTTCAAACATTTGCGAGGAAAAGTATCTTAATAACAGAATAGATAATAATTGACTATTCATTTGTCAACTTTAGCGGTGCATTTTTGGTATGCAATTAGAAAGTTTCATCATTGTACAATACTAGGAATGATTTAATTAACGCGAGGATAAGCCTAGGTGTTGGAACAATTTCCGGCAGCAATTTATTACAGAAGGAATATGTACACTTTTTCCATTACCACTAATGACGTTTGAATAACATATCTGGTACCTTATTTCAATACTTTATAATTTATAATATTGGTTAGGTAGCCGTATTTTTTTTATTATAATTAAATCTCTTAAACATTTAAATGGACTGTTTTAAAATTTCGGGCAAATTCATCACACACATACAGCAGGTTTTAGGGGTTAAAGGGCCCATTTTATGGTCCCAGTAAATGATTTTTATTTCCTATTTCTTCAAAAAGCTTTTTACTTATGAAGTCCTGTTATTAGTTTCCAAAAATATTTTTTTTAACTTCATTACCTAAACCATCTTTTTTTGCCTTTCTGTTGTTTTTTTTGGATATAAAGTAGCCAGTAAAATAGTAATTTAGTATTTTGTATGGAAGACAAAATAATACTTTGTTTACATTTGATAACTTTTTTTCACAAATTATTTCAACATTCAGCGCTACTTTCTTCATGTGATTTAAGCATCCAAACATCCTCTAAAGCAATATTAAAACATATAAAACTCATGTTTGCCCTTCTAAAGAAGAATAATTTATTCATTTCTGAGATAAAACGTACCTTTAAGTAAATATCTTAATTGACAAAATAATAATAAATGCTTAACTGGTTCTATCTTGTAATTTTATTTCAATGCTGTAAAATGTAAAAAAAATGTAAAAAAAACCAAATTAAAAACACTTGGGGGGGCTAAAGGGGGAATCTATGGTTATGTTAATTTAGGATAACTTGCCCAAAAATAATAAAAAAGAGCAATATTTGATATTTGTCCCCTTGAAGAAAATGCGTGTAATGGAAAATAATTTTTGTCAAAAAATGTAGCAAAACCGTAAACAAAGATTGACTTCCATAAACAATAACTTCCGGTACTGAACAGTTTTAGATAATCGTGTCTGATATGCAAATTTTTACCTATATACCTTTGTACTAACTTTAATGTATAACCTGCCAAAATGCAACAAAATCATAAAAATGGTACAGATAAATTTTGCTAGTTAAGTTTTTGGGGTGAAATTTTAACAGGAACACAAAAAATAATATTAGCTTTTAAAAATATGAAAATGAAAAGCACTTTTGCGGGCATAATTGGGGCCTTTTAAAAACTATTTTTTTTATAACTTGCCGTGTGTTCACAAAAACAAACAAATAAAGCCACTTGTTTCTTCCAACCAATTTTCTCGAATAAGGAGGACAATGTATTATATTATTCAATTTGAACACTTTTTAATATTTTCGTACATTGGGTAAGCAATGTTACGCAAAGAAACCGTTTTTGTTAATTTTTTTAGGTTTAACCTAACCTGGAGCAGTTGTTTATTTTGGATTTGGCGGAGACACTTTTATATTAGAAACGATCAATTTTTTAAATTTCCTTTTATCTTAAATATGAATGTAATGCTTGAATTAAAGTACAATAAGGGATTTAAATATCATTTACGAGTTCCTTTTTCTTTTTTTTGCTGGTCCGTTAGGAAATTTTCATCACAAAATTACTCAAACGAAAGATTAAGAAAGGGAACTGATTGAATTATTTTTTAAACTTTTTATGGAATTTAAAAATAAACTATGCGTCTGGGTTGGTTTTACAGAATGTTGTTTTAAAGAAAAAAAAAAAAAAAAAAAAAAAAAAAAAAAAAAAAAAAAAAAAGGGGGGGGTGGGGGAAAGGGGGGGGGGGAAAAAAAAGGAAAAAAAAAAAAGGGGGGGGGGGCGTCAGGGAAGGGGGAGAAAAAAAAAAAAAAAAAAAAAAAAAAAAAAAAAAAAAAAAAAAAAAAAAAAAGGGGGGGAGGGGGGAGGAAAAAAAAAAAAAAGGGAGGGGGGAAAAAAAAAAGAAAAAGGAAAAAAAAAAAAAAAAAAAAAAAAAAAAAAAAAAAAAAAAAAAAAAAAAAAAAAAAAAAATAAAAAAAAAGAGGGGGAAGGGGTGGTTTTTAAAAAAAAAAAAAAAAAAAAGAACAACAAAAAGGGGGAAAAAAAGAAAAGGGGGGGGGAAAAACAAAAAAAAAGAAAAAAAAAAAAAAAAAAAAAAAAAAAAAAAAAAAAAAAAAAAAAAAAAAAAAAAAAAAATAAAAAAAAAAAGGGGAAAAAAAAAAAAAAAAAAAAAAAAAAAAAAAAAAAAGTTGGGTAACATGAATTATTATGAAAAAAAAGAATGTTACTGTATTACCAAAAACGCAAATTATTTCTTGATTTTTAAATCTGATCTTTTAACTAAATGATTGAAATATTGTGCCTCTTCATTTTCTGAGAAAATACTAAGTCGCAGTGTGTAATGTACTTAAAAAATGATCATACACTATAGATTCATTAAGTAAAATACTGTATGTTAAGTATATTTCAGATAAAACATTACGGAATTTCAATGATGATTTCTTTTTAAAATATTTCTAAATAACTGTAATAAGATGAATTTTTTATGGTATCAATATTCTAACTTTATTGATTTTCAAAAAAGAAAAGAAATTTTTCAAACGCGATAAATTGGGTTTTACAGGAGTGGCAGTAAAGAAGATAAGTAAAAAAAAAATTTTCTATACATCACAATTAATACGAAAACGGCTCATTTAAGCCATAACTGAATAAACTTTATTATAATAAGTTATTTCTTGTTAACATCCGATCTTTTGGAAAATACATTAAATTCCCAATACGTGTTTGATTTTATATGAAAGCCCCGTGAGTATATATCTAACAGTTTTGTTCTATCCTTATGATGATTAAATTTAATTTCACCCCTTTTAAGTAACCTAACTGTGTTAAAAAAAAATATATTATTCAACCATTTCATGTGTTAAATTTACAAAAATTTCCCCACTGTTTTTATGATACCTCATTTGTGGGACAATGGAGTTCTTTTATGTAGCCTTGATTTCAATGGTAAAAAGAAAATATGTTCTATTCTGTTCAATTCAATACATACCAAAGTCTAAAATTACACAATAATTATAGTTTAAAAAATGGAACCACATCCCAGATATTTGAAAACAATTAAAGACACACTGGTCAGGTACTCCAAATCATCAGTTAAAACGGACAAAGGGGGTAAGACGTGATGAGATGAAGTGGATTTTAATTAAACTAATGATCACTCTGCCTCTAAGTTCTTTTATGTTTCCTATTATCTATTGAGAGTATTCGTGTTAAAAAACCTCGGCGTTAACGATTTATAATAAAAGTAGGCACATTTTGAAAACAATATTATCTTTTTATGTTTAAATCAGCATTGTTTTATATAAATTTCAATGTAATAATAAGTGAAAACTCTGAACCATAATATTAACAGATTACCATTACACAATAAAGTATGAATCACAATGATGTATTCAATTTAATGGCTAATTAAACTTGCAGAGTTCGAAAGACAATTCTTTTTCCTTGAACAAGCTTGATGGTACTCTCGTCGTTTTGATCGGCATGCCTGAAATTTGAAGTATTTTAGTTTCTTGTTTTTCTTTTATGTCTCCTAACAGGAAATTTATGCTTAAGTAAAGTATTACGGATGATTGGTAAGTTAAAATTAGGTCAAACCACCGTCAAGGGTTGGGAGAAATTATGACACTGTTCAACCAATCACTCGTATGATTAGAGGAAGGTGAAAAACAATAGGTTGTTTCGTTCAAAAAAATGTTACTGTTCTAAACAAACAACAACCCAAACCATGATATTTTCATAAAATTAAAAATATCAAATTACTGATGACAAGGTTAGAAAATCCCAATTTTAATCAAAATATTTAAATTTTGCATTGCAAAATAGAGAGCTAAAAAATATTTTAAGGGAATTTTAAATAAACTGAAAAAAAAAGTAAAATATGAAAGGAGGTTTTAATTAATTGAAATGTTATTTTTGTACCATTCTTCCCTGTAAATTGTTAAATATTTGTAACACGTGTACCTTGTCATTAATAATATTATGTAATTGAAATGTATTTTGGCCTCTATTGTTAAAAAATGCTATTTTATGCCACAATAAAAATTATGTTACGTCACGTTACGTTATGTTATGTTTGGTTATGTGTGAAAGGTTTCAAGCAAGTGGTATCATTTATAAATTCTTAGAAAAAGTTTTTTCTCGTTGAGAGTATATAGATTTTTTATTTGTTTGGATCGTCCCAGAACCAAACAAATTTAATGGTAGCCGAAATTTCAGGCCCTGATGCTGTTAATTCAAATGCCGAAAGTAGTCCCGCTGTTATTTCCCTAGGCAACTCTTTTTTTTTAAAATTGTTTAAGTTCAAATAAACATTGAATTGAATATCAGTGTTTTGCCAATTAGTCTTATAGTTAATTTACTACAGTTAAAACAATGCACTAATACAAAAACAAATTGGTTTATAAATCTCACAACCTTCAAACCTTTTCTGACATTCTTGAGACCCAAAAAATTTCAGCGCCTTTCTGTGCTTTTGGATTTTTACAGTTATCCGAAATTGGTGAATTTGGGGGAAATATAATATGTCCTAGAAAAAATTGCACGTTACATGTCCGTTTATTATCTCTTGTATTCTTGTGTTTCTGTGTTTGTTTCTATGTTTGGTTGCCATGGTTTATTTTTATTCTAGTTTGTTTTCATTATTTTAGTGTGTCGTGTATTTTAATATGATGTATAAGTACAATGAACTGTTATCTGTAATTAAAGTAAATGTAATACATTGCAAGTATTTAAAAGGCAATTTACAATAAGAAAGGTGAAGATATTAAACTGTAAATTGCCCAGGGGTGTTTGTCTATATAAAAAACCACAATGACCATTGATTGGAACAAAAATATGTTGGCAATGATTGTAAAATGTCCCAACTTATTATCCCAACAAACACAAATATGCTGGCATACAAAACACTTCTCTACTTTCTGCATATTTCTTTCCCTCTTTCCCTTAGAGGAGTTTGTGGAGTGGCAAATCCAGATTAGTTGATATCTTTTTTACTAATCATATACAACGATTACATTCATACGTCACAAATACTTCTTCTTTTTCCCGCAGCAGGTCAAGCCCGAAATTTACTGTATTTAAAATCACAAAACAATCTAAAATTTGTGTTAATATTCCTGAAACCGGAACAAGAAAAGTGGGAAAATAGTAAGCAGACTTTTACGCCGATTATTTGTTTGACCATTTGAACATCGCCTCAGCAGTAAGCCGAACAATTTACAGTTCGAACGTGTCAATCGCATGGGCGATTACAATCAACGTTGCGGTAATCCACGTAATAACCAGTTTTGCTATATTTGGCATTTTACAAAAGATAGAGAAATGATGGGTCGCCACAGAACCAAGCTAAATGACATTCCGGAAAAAGTTTATTTTCATGAGCTCTTTCCACCAGAAATTTTGAGCACGTAGATTATAATATTGGAAACTATACTTATATATGTAAAAATATCATCCCGAAGAAAATACTGATACCCGAGGCTAACGCTAGCCTATTAACACGTGATCAGATGCTAAATAAAATTTAACATACCTATGATTATGTAGAAAGTGAAAATACATGTACTGTAGTTTAACTTGAAATATAGTGTTTTGTTTTCCGAACTGACTTGTAAGATTTATGACTTTAAAATGTGAAAAAATCTTTAACAGTAGAAACAGATCAACACAATTTGTTGTAATTTTCTGTCACCTTCTTTCACTTTATATGATTATGCTTAGCATGGAATGTTCATCACTTTTTGTTTCAATTTTTTTTAGTATTTTAATACCGGTGCGTGACAAGTATCTTTTTTTCAGTTATTTATACTTTGACATTATTATTTTACGTGAGCGTTGCAGTAAATGAGTGCAATTATACTTTACATACAGCTTACCCTTTTGTCATATGTGCTCTCAGGTACTGTAAAGCATTCCTCTGAAATTCCCTGAAAATCAGAAGCAAAAGTACTGGATCAATGCAAAGTTATTATTATTGTTTTCATCATCATTATCCTCATTATTACTACTACTACTATTTTTATGATTATGAGAGATTCCTGCACGTAAAGCAAAATATTTAATCCCAGATCTTGCTAAACCAAAATAAGAGATGCATGCATTACTGATATTCTTTGAATAAAAACGAATAAACGCATAATTTCAATACATGTAGTATTAAATCAGGATTCAGACAATTAAACTCATATAGACAGACATATGATCTTACATGACTAAGCATATATCAGAATTGACAAACCCAATTTTTGCAAAGACAGACAGAGACGGACGGACGGAAAAAAAGACAGATATACAGCCAGGCAGACAAACAAAGAGAGGCGGAAAACGGATGCACTGACAGAAAGTCTTCAAACGGACGGACACAAGAACATTTATTTGTTGCAAGACGAACATTAAATGAGATTTCTATAACTTTATACACCATTTTGTTATCTGTTTTATAAACAGTGTTGCATAACTATTTCTAAGCATCTGTGTATTTCACATTTCTAACACGTGAGTTTTGCATGGGCGTTTCATTGTAATACTTGAGTGTCTCATCAAATACGTGAGATTCTATCGTGTACGCTTTGTGTGTAGGTGTGTGTGTTAATTTATTTGATATTTGCATAAACATTTATGCCTATGTATGTGTTTTCTTACCGTCTGGCTGTATATTTTTTGGATACTCATAATTACATAATTCACTATTGTATCGGAACTTTATATCTTTGTGTTGCAAAGAATAATGCATTTCACTTATGCATGTCAGATAATTAAGGATCTCTATCCTACAAAAAGTAACAGCTTCTCCTCGTCAAATTTTGGAGCACTATTCGTTGAACAGCGACATAGAGATCCTTGCTATATCGGATATCAACTACGAATACTGCACATTTTGGGGCTTTAAGCGACAGGATACATATAGGGTGTGACATAGCATGACAGCGACTACCACCTTCATTTACCATAGTAGATTGCTCAAAATCCGTGCAAAAATCAACTGACTTTGTTTTACTTTCACGTTAGTTTTTTTAGCAAATGATAGTGTAGACAATACAGCGGTCCGGTTAGCTCAAAAGGGCATTGGACTATAAATCGCGGTGACCCGGGCTCGAATATCCGGACTGTGCATGTCACTATCGTTGTAATTGATCATGGAAATCCTTTCTACGGGTCATTTGCACTGTAAAATAGATAAATACAGAATACCTAAAGAAAGCCCAACACGGCAAAAATTGCAAAATGTTGCAGGCTCGGTTTGATTTTTGAGCCTGTTCATGGACGGTACTGGAAAGTGCAAGTTACCGTCCACGCCCCCCTAGCACCGGCTTAAGCAGAAATTCAACATTTAAACATGAAATATTAAAAATTTTGAAATTAGAAACATCCGCAGATGTGTTCCTACGGCGGTTATCATGGAACCTTCAATGTGACACTTCGATGCCATTCCATGAAAAGCGGCGTATGGTCCCCAAGTAATAAAAAGCGTGTGTGCCCTAAACGAAAAACAATGGGCGAAACTAAATAAAATGGAATTTTGAAAGGGGATCAGAGGTTATGAAGCCTGCGTATCACAGATAAGAGTCAAAAGACAATTTTAAAAAGCAGACAACAAAAATCCAAAGGGTGATTCACATTGATCATTATTCAAGTAGGAATATTGGAACCACCCAACTAGAAAATGCCGAAAAGTTTGGAAACTAAAAACTACCATAAGCACAACAATAATGTCGTGCTGAGCGATCTAAAAGGATCGAATAAATATATAACATCATTGATTAAAGTGTACGGGCAGACGTTTTTACAGCCGCCACCACGCACAAAAATAAACGCCGGAGTGTGATCATGAAAAATAGATAAATACAGAATACCTAAAGAAAGCCCAACACGGCAAAATTGAAAATGTTGCAGGCTCGGTTGCTAGGGGGCGTGAGGGATGTTGCACTTTTTCATTATCCCTCATATACAGACTCAATCAAACCGAGTCTGCAATTCTTATGTTATTTTGTTGTGATGAATGCTTACGAGGGATCACTTTGTTTTCAGAATTTTGTACTTCACAACAGCAGGTGTCAAGTGCCGTGTGGCAGCCGTAGAAAGTTGCCCCGTACTTCACTTCAGTGTTGTTATATTTTCTGGTCCTTCGGGATCATTGATGCCAACACTATTAAGTGTTGAGAATTGAGTACCGCTCAAGCCGGTGCTAGGGGGCGTGAGGGATGTTGCACTTTTTCATTATCCCTCATGTACAGACTCAATCAAACCGAGTCTGCAATTCTTATGTTATTTTGTTGTGATGAATGCTTCCGAGGGATCACTTTGTTTCCAGAATTTTGATTGAGCCTGTTCATGGACGGTACTGGAAAGTGCAAGTTACCGTCCACGCCCCCTAGCACCGGCTTAAGCAGAATTCAACATTTAAACATGAAATAGTAAAATTTTGAAACTCTTCTTTCGCATGTACAGAAGTAATCAGTTCCTTGCGAAATTGAAGGGAACTAGTACTGATAAAACTACTTGACAGCATGCAAAGGAACGATGCGTTGGCTGAACTGTGCTCTGGTAAACGTTCCCCATTTGTTGCTTACTTGCCGTGATCCCTCGGCTACAGGAAAATCTTAGCTGATCAACTTCCCCTTTCTAGTATTATCCATGACACTTGGGTAGTTTTGGCAAATGTTCTAAGTTATAACCTCAATTTATGAAAAAATTTTTAAAGTGGTTTATTGCGTTACTGCACTTATTACTGTTAATATGGACACAAAAGTCGCCTTCTGGTAGTCAAATGGTCACGATAAAATATTTTGTACTGTACATATTAACTTGCCGTGTTTTAGCCAAAGCATTGCACAGATTTGCCATGGTTTTTGTGTTTTATTTGTTTGTATTTTTTTTTTCTTGTTTGTGTTGTTGTTTTTTTTGTTGCTTTTTGGGGTTTTTTTGTTGTTGTTGTTTTTGTTGTTGTTTTTCCGCTATTTGCACATTCCTGCGTTACTGGGTTTACACGATTGGAGGCCTCGACTTCACTAATTTAAAAAAGGAAGAATGTTTAATTAGTAATCGACCACTTGGCTTTACTTTTGTTTTGGGGAAACTCATCCAAAATTGTTTTGTACGCATGATTGATAGAGTGATATTTTTCTAAGCTGTTAGTTTACTTTCTTCCTACACAACATGAGTTTGGCAGTATATTAAATAAAATGATTTATTTTACTAAACCGTAACTATTTTATTTTACTAAACCTTAACTATGAGTAACAGAATGTTCACGGAAAATAAGCCATTTTATTTCTATAAATGTTTTTAAAACAGGAGACGAAAAATGAAATATGCATAATTTATGCTTTATCTTTTTTTACATCGTTATAATGGTTTTATGAACAAGATAAAGGTAAAATGTTCAGGGTACTCTAAAATCCAAATTAGTTTTCTCACAGGGTCTAATCAATTCCATACGAGAAGGGTGGTTTTGTTTTTAATTAAAGTATTATTTTTTTTCACTGCAGTCATTATAAACGCCTCTTTTATGGCCCCAATTATTTTCCTGTAAAGTACTCGTCTTCTTCGGAGCAATAAATGATTTAAAGGTTTTTGGTAAGAAGCAATGTACATGTACTTTCCGTTTTAAAACAATTTAATGTTTTGAACGACGTCATGGGAAAATACCAGATGGCATGGGAGCAATTTCTTCATTATTTGTTACATTTTTAAGGGATTTTAACAGGTTAAATGGCCCTATATAATAAAGTTGTATGTGTATATATATAACCAAGATACGTTATCCAATAAAAGAAAAAAACTTGACGTTACAAACCCGGTGGCAGCTTATAAAAATTATTCTTGGGGTCAACTTTGATCGTGTTATAAAACTGGCCTGAAACTATTGGAATAAAAATCAACCCTAAATCTAATTTAAAAAATGGTTTCAAATTTTTGAATGCCAACTTTTCAAGACTGCCTGCCTCGAAATAATTAACATACCCCTTAAACCCTAGGGTATGAATTTAGAAAATTACCATTTTCATTTAAATAATAGTCAAAAATGCACACTTCGGTGATAGAGTGGAGGTATAAAAAGGTTTGGAAAAGTTGTCAATTTGACAAGACGGTTGCATTGCTTTTTAAGAACAAGTTGTGAAATTCAACTTTAAGTCACCCTGTTTTTAAACACGGGCAAATGACGGTATTCTATTTCGAAGACACGAACCAATTTAAGTAGAATTTATCCCTGTTCAGACAACGGTAGAATTTTGACGGTGAAATTTCTGTGAAGCCATTTTCAATTAGAATATATGATAAAATGATAAATGAAATCATCCCCTTTCTTTTCTTACTCGAAACTAAATTTTGTTTACAGATTAACTTGATGTGTGCACAGCTGATATATTTATGAGGAATTGGATAAATAATATAAACAGCGCCGTTAAATATTTCTTGATGATAACTGTCAATTAGCATGGCTGTATTCAAACGTCTGCGAGGGGAAATGTATCTTAATAACAGAATAGATAATAATTGACTATGCATGTCAATTAGCGGTGCATTTTGGTAATGCAATTAAAATTCATCATTGTTACATATACTAGGAATGATTTAATTAACGGCGAACATAAAGCTAGGTGTTGGAACAATTTTCCGGTAGCAATTTATTGCAGAAGAGGAATAATTGTACACTTTCCATTTTACCACTAAATGACGTTTGAATAAAATATCTGGTTGACCTTATTTCATTATAAGTTATAATAATTTTATTTTTTTAATAATTAAATCTCTTAAACATTTAATGGACTGGTGTTTTAAATTCGTAGTCAGGGCAAATTCATTACACACATACAGCAGGTTGAGGGTTAAAGGCCCATTATGCCCCAGGTAAATGATTTTATTTCTATTTCTCAAAAAGCATTTTACTTATGATGTTCTGTTATAGTTTCCAAAAATATTTTTTTTTACTTATTACCTAAACCATATTTTTGTTTCTGTTGCTTTTCGGAAATAAGTACAGTACTAGCAATTTATTATTTTGTATGGAAGCCAAAATACTTCTTTGGTTTATTATTTCACATTCAGCGCTACTTTCTTCATGTTATATGCATCCAACATCCTCTAATAGCTTTATTAAAACATTATAAAACTCATGTTTGCCCTTCTAAAGAAAGAATAATTTATTCATTTCTGAGGTATAATGTGCCTTTTAGTAAATATCTAAATGAGGGGGTGGGAGGGGGGTAATATATGTTATGTTTATTAGAATAACTTGACCAAAAGTAATGAGCGCATACCCACTTATTTGATACCAGACAGTTTTTTTAAGTCTGAATTTATTGGGTTTGTCTATTTCTAGTAAAAGCAAAATAAAAAGGCGTATTTAACCGCCATTTTCCGCGGTGAGTTTAATTTACTATTACTCTGTGTTACTTCTTGATGCAAAAAGTCATTACAGGTTACTTTTTCTTTGTGTGTGTGGTTTTTTATTGTTGTTTTTTCTTATATAGCTCTAGATATTGCAGATATTTCTTCAGAATTATTGAAAATATTATTATAATTGAATATCAATAAGTATGAATAATCTTGACTCCAAAAATACTCCAGCTACAAACCCATAAATACGGAAAAAGTGATATCTGTGTTCAAAAGCTTGTAAGACTTAACATGTTATCCAATAAAATAAAATTCTCTGTTAGGGAAAAATCCTTTTTTCAAAGTATTGAATTCCTGTACTAAATATTAGTGAGTATTTACGTAATAATATTATCATTTTATTTTTTTTTATTTACATGTATTTCAGGATGATCTATCGTCGTTGGAAGAAGTTCTTTATGTTTAGTGATTGAGAAAAAATGGTTTCTTGGACACTGAAAAATTTAATCATGCCTTCTTTGTTCATGGACTAACTAGATCTGTCACAATTTTGGTTGTTTTGATTTTGAAGAAACCATGTCAGTGTGGTTTTAACGTGTAGACCTTGAAAATAGGAGCGTCGTTGGCCGAATGGTTAAGGTCGTTGACTTCAAACGACTTGTCTCTCATCGCTCTAGGCTAGAGACCCACAAGCGTCGTCGGGTTTTACATATACTATACTAACAAAAAAGAAACTTTCTTCAAGTTTGAATGTAGATATGTTAGTACAGTTTTTCAATCCTTTTGAAACTCGATTTTTACGTTGAATAAACATATCGGGCTTTTTTATACGGGGATTAACTGACCGACTTTGCAAACAAAACGAGTTTTTTACAAGCTAAATCATGTAATATAAAGTGTGTACCATCTAAAGGGGTACCCCTTGAACAACTGGCACATACTTTTGCGAAAAATTTTTTTTTTTGTTCGAGGTATATGGAGAAAGCTTTCCAGAATACAGGTGCCCGTTTGTGTGCCTGGAAATATTGGGTAACAGTGTACACCTGAGGTCTTTTCTCTACCAGGGGAAACCTTGTTGATGTCGATAATATGGACCTCTAAGGTTGATGCGGTGACTACACACAATACCGGTAATTAACCCATGTGGCTGCTTCAAAATGTAAACTTTATTTTTTGAAGTTTTTGTGGGAGCCCCTTGAACCGGGGTTGGCTTTTTCCTTGTTCGTGGGTTATTGAACTTCAAATTTTTGTCACATTTGGGTTTAATAATCTACAATCACGAAGAATTTAGAAAGAAAAACACTTCACTATTTAAATGTTACAAAACGATCAGATTCCCAGGAAATGTAATTTATTTTCCATACTGCATAGCCGACCAGGGATATTAGAGAATAATCATCAATGTCTTAAACACCTGATAACAACATCATCTCTATCAGATTCTATCAATCATCCCCGTAACAGAAAATAATTTTGAATGAGTTATACAGTCTTCACAGGCAAAAAATAAACTAATTGGTTGGGTGGAATCTATTTTGTACTTTCTTCAAGTTACCTAATATGTAGAGAGGGAGGTTTGTGAAGTGAACATGAAACAATTCCTACCGGGATAGATTGTTTTGAAGATGATGCTTTCATTTTGACGTACACGCCCTTCGTACTAAGTTCGTAGCATTCCAGTTATAAAGCCAGCAATAAATAATCATCTCATTTTACGTTTGAAGCAATATTATACCTGAAAATTATAACTAACGTAGTGTTCAGGTGTATCAATGTACTCCCTGTTTGAATATTATTGTAAATACGTATCACCTTGAACTGACCCCTACAATTTATTTTAAAGAAATACTTGTCTTTGGTCCTGAATATTGTTTTGTCCAAGTATAAACCAAATAAATCAATGAATCCATGATCACCAAAATTGTTGCAAGTTTTAAACCATATTTATTTTAGTTAATACAATCGTGATGTTCAACATGTCATTGCGTCTAATATAATAAAATATTTGCATACGTTTTACAGAATTGAAATACATTTTCATATCTGTCTTTAAAGCTGTGTGCCTCTGGATGAGCCAAACTATTTCTAAGACTTAAAGAACAGTAAAAGTATTCACAATTCAAGAAGTACTGTTATATGCCATTAATGACTGATTTTACAGCATTTATCACTATATTTCTACTGCGTGACTAACGCAGTAAGGGCTAATTTTGCACATTCTGACCTATCCAGCCCCCCCCCCCCCCCCCCCCCCCTCTTTGTTGCATTATTTTATAGATTTTGATAAGCATGCTTTAAATTCATGTCACTTCTGTAATTAGAGACCGCAAAGCAATGTTACTCGTACTAGTATGCCAAAAAAGAATCTAAGCTCTAAGCCCAAGTACTTTATTGAGACTTGATGGTGTACGGTATTTTTTCATATTTGTAAAAATTGTTTGAAAACCAGTTTAATCGTTGTAATAGATGTCCCATTCATGTTTAAATATTAAAAAAGTTATGATAGAGTGTTTACAGGGGCGTATCACGTTGGGGGCAGGATCTGACCCCCAAGCGTCTGTGACTTTCACCGGGAAGACAACTGTGTTTTCCTATATAAATCTACATAAACTAATTGACTCCAGGGGTGGGGCTTATTTTGACCACAGGAAAATTACTTTTAAATAATTATATCTTAAGTAGAGGACTGCAAAGCGATGCTATATGCGATATATTTATTCTCTGTGCATTAAAATATTTCGAGAGAAATACTTTAATTATTCTTCAAATAATCGGCATGCATATCTATATTATAACGACAAAAAAGTTAGTATGCGGCAGGTTGGTGAGCTTACACTTTTTTCTCAGTTACACATGTTTTAAGCAACCGCCTTTCTTAAGCAGACAATGAATATACGAGGGTTGTTCGGAATACATAGTAAACTCTTGTTTGATTTTATCTTTTCCAACGCTAAATATTGACCCAGTCTCAAAACTTTCCGAACAACCCTCGTACATGTAGTTAAGCTGATCTCAAGTAGCGGCTGAGTAATTTATATCATTTTTTACCATAATAAACAAGTATATAACCAGGATAACTTTCACACCTATGTACCCGAAATGTACGATATTTATGAAATAAAAATTCAACCGCGGTTGGCTCTACAAATTTGCACGTGACTAACGGGTTCGAGCGAAAGAAGTTCGACTGTATATTTTTGTTAAAGTAGCAGTTTTCACAACTTAAGATTATAAACTTCTGGTACATCTGGGTGTTTTAAAGCAAATGATGCTCATTCAGATTAAAGTAGACTGATTCTTAAGATATGGAATCTAACTTGGATGCAATAATCTCCCGCAATATGGAGATTTCTGTACGTCACTGAATTTAATAAAGAAAGGAACAAGGTCGATCAACGGCATGAACCTTATGGTGACTCACATCTATTATTAAAGACTTACTTTGTATTGTCATATCGTTGTCATAAATTTTGTACGTCTCTTTGGCAAAATTTGATACCTTTTAGAAATCAAAATATATCAGTTGAAAACATGAAGATGACACTACCTCATTAAATTTAGATATAGGTAGTGCATACTACTTAATATTTTGCTGCAAACCATTTATATGTAATTTATTTCGGCAGACCGATAGCATAGTAACTTAATGTTCTCTAAAACTGCCAGGAATAATGTATAAACGAAGACATCATGCAAAGCGTGTTTTATCCTGTAAGTCAATGCTCAAAATCAAGCATTTTTTTCAGTATAAGCAAAAACAAAGTAAAAAGAGGGCCCAGAGGACCCTGGATCGTTCACCTGAGAAATAGGTCAAATGGTCAAAGTGTAGCCCCTTTTCACCCCAGAAGCACAATTTGAAAGCAGGGGACAGCTAAATCTTAAAAAATGTGTACACTGTCACCAAGGAAAACTGTGTAAAATGGGTATAGATGGATACCGAAAATAAGCTATTTTCGCGAAAATAAGATCGCGGTTACGAAAATAAGATTTATTTTTTAAATAGTGCATTTATCTGTTGAAATAATTATGTAAAATATACATTTATGCATTCATTGAATGATTTTACAGCAAATTAAAATTTCAGAACCAAAAAAATATTTAAAAAAGTGAAGTTTGAGCCGAAAATACTATCGTACGAAAATAGCTCAAAATTGCTGTTAAAGCGAAAATAAGATCGGGTCTACGAAAATAAGATTTATTTTTTGATATAATGTATTAAAAACGTATTTTTTTGTTTCTTAACAATTGATTTGTATGAATGAAATAATAAATTTCAGAACTAAAAATATATTTAAAAAAGTGAAGTTTGAGCCGAAAATACTATCGTATGAAAATAGCTTAAATTGCCGTGTAAATCGAAAATACGATCGGGTCTGCGAAAATAATATTTATTTTTGATATAATGAATCAAAAACTATTTTTGCTGTTATTAAATGATTTGTTTGAATGAAATAATAAAGAATAAAAAAAATTGTAATGAAATATTAGATGTTTGTGCGACAAATATGGTAAATATCCCAAATTTACTATAGTAAGAACGCATGAACATATTTAACCAAGATGGCATCTACGAAAATATATATAAGATTTGCATGGTTCATAACTTATATTAAAATAGTGTTAACTTTACTTTTAATGATTTTGCAAATAAGTTTTAAGAATGAAATGTTCTCTTATAAGACAAAACATGTTTGTGGTGAAAAAGTATCAAAATAAAAAAAGAACTATTGCAAAAACAACATGAAACAACGACTACGAAAATAAGATCTAGATCTATATAAGAATATGTACCGTACGAAAATAAAATCATAACAGTACTCTAAGAAAATAAAATCTGTAAAGAAATAAAAGCTGTATGAAAATAATGTTCATACGAAAAAAGGTATATACCAAAATAAGATCTCGCTGTAAATAGTTAATACCTGTATGAAATTATTTATTATTTATGAAAGAACTACATGTACGAAAATAAGATCTGTAAACAATTCAAAGTCAAAACCTGTATGCATTGATATTCGTACAAAAATAATTGAGAATATGATCTGTATGGAAATACTATATGTACGAAAATAAGATCCTATTGAAAATAAAACTGTACGAAAATAAGATCTGTCTGTATTCGACTAAGATTTTTACAAATGAAAGATCTGTGAAAATGAAAGTTGCATGAAAATAATATCCTTACGAGAATAAGATACATATGAAAATAATATATGTAAAATAAGTATGAAAATACTATATATACGAAAATAAGATCCTATAGAAAATGTGATCTATACGAAAAAAAAAAAAAGATCTGTAACATTTAAAAAATAAATCTTATTTTCGTAGCCGCGATCTTATTTTCGCGAAAATAGCTTATTTTCGGTATCCATCTATTTCAAAACCGAACCAATGGTAAAGATGATGTTAAGATGTTGTTTTCTAATTTTAAATCTGGCAGCCATTTTATTAAACAGTTCAGTTTGTCACTAAGTGCATGAGAGGTGAGCTTATAAAAAGATGATAAAAAAGAGAGGGAAAACAAACATTTGACCTAGCTGGGGTTTGAACTGTCGACCTCGATCCCCTGGAGCGGGGCCAATTTTGACCTTAGGGGGTTTATTTCAACAAACAAGGTAGACATACACTAGAACATGTTTCATGTCAAATATCTAAGCTTTAGGTCTTTAGGATTTTCACAAGAAGACTTTTTTAAAGTTTTTACTATTAACATGTATTCTAGTATATAAGGAAAATCAATGACCCCTGGCGCAAGGCCAATTTTGACCCTAGAGCATTTATTTTAACAAACTTGATAGACATCCACTACTAGATGTGTCATGCCAAATATCTAACCTATATAGCGGTTTTGGATTCATATAATGAGTATATATGAGTTATAAACTTGCCATTATAATGAACTCCGTTAACTACCGCACAAGGTGATGCTACTGCCAAATATCTATGCTCTTGAAATTGTAGTTTTTAATACATTTTTTTTACTACACTAGTCTATTTAAACTTAAGTGACGCAGGACGGGGCCATTTCCGACAAGAGCATAAATTACATAATTTTTGTACAGGACAACAAGATGATGTTACATGTCAAAAATCTAAGCTCTTGTCATTGCAGTTTCCTAAAAGATTTTTAAAAAGTAATTTCTTTTAACACTTTAAAAATTAAGTGACCCCTCGTGCGGGACCAATTTTAAGCACGGGGGATGGTGCATGTTAGTTTTGAAAAGGACCTAAATAAGGTGATGCTTCATGCCAAATATCCCTGGACATGGTAGTTTCCAAGACAATTTTTAGGAAACAGGTCTACTGGCAAGACTTCTGGAGGTGTTGTTTAAAGATATTGTGGATAACGACACAAGACAGACACACTGCAATCTGAGAAAAAGGATTTTCAAATAATGCCCCTTTTACTCTTAAATATGGCAATAGGTCTACGAGACACACTGCAATCTGAGAAAATATTTTTTCAATTTGCAAATGATGCCCCTTTTACTTTTTAATATAGCAAAAGTGAAGTGCTCTTACTTTTGTTTGTGTCGAACACACTGCAATCTGAACACACCTATTGTTAATAATTTTCAAATGATGTCACTTTTACTTTAAAATATAGCAATAGCAAGGTGCCACCGAATTTTTTAACTTCCGTTGTTTTTTTACTCTTTCTTCGATATATCTGTATTTCTAAACATTGATTATTTCACTGTTTCAAATCCCCAGTGAAATAGTAACTTATAAAACTAAAATGCGTCAATAGGCCACCTCGACTCCCATTCAGTCGCCTCTTATGTTCACGCTGGGAGTTTAACCGACAACCCCTCGTCTCATGAGGAAAGTATTATAGATAATTGAATTTAGTAACTTTCAAAAACCTTCATTTATTTCCCGCAATTATGACGCAAGGAATCATCTCATAGTAATGACAATCGTTCACACCAATTATAAGGACTGTATGCCAAGGCTCTAAAACTTTAAATGGTCAGGGCAACAGAGACCTCCAACAGAGTATAGGCAGTGTTTTTCAGTTACTGGTCAAACAAACTATGTGGTCATCAAATTCGGTCATCTCGCATCGAAGTGGTAATCTATTGGCCAGTTTCTACTCGGGACAGGGAAGGTGACGTACGATGTACATACGTATGGACTACCACAATCACACAGAAATACGCAAATTAAAAAAAAATACAAGTGTTTATCTTACACGGTAATATAGTTAACCTGTGTAACCTACCTCTGCATCGTCAAGAATCATTTCTATTACATGTGTAGAAGGCCATCCAAGCATTGGTTTCCTATATTGTGGTTAAAATCCACCAGTTATTTTAAAAATTGCCCAGTTTCATTTATTTTCAGTCAAGCACAATGAAGTGAAGGATTTTGAAATAAATTAGAATACTCGATATTTTTTACCAAATTTATTACATGGTGTTGACTGAAAATAAGTAAAACTAGACACTTAATGGGGATGATGGGCAACATCTCTACAGCCGTCCCTTATATCAAACAAAAGTTCGACAAAAACAAACAACATCAATATTCGATTCCTTTTATTGTCACTAGAATTAAGATTAGCACTTTTGTACAATGAAACATTTTACAAGAATATCTAAATTTTATTTTCATCTCTATCTTCAAAAATCTCTTTACAAATTACTTGTACAATACTTTTCAATAATTAAGGACACTCACAAACCAAAGTGTAATTCAAAAGCATTAGTTAGTTTCAAAAATTTACAATAATGTATACAGGTGCTTTTACATGTATATAATTCACCAAATAAAAGAAAATTCCAAAAATTTACAATTATGTATACAAGTGTTTTTAAAATGCACCAAATATTTTATTCACTTCCTTAATTAAAGAATAAAACCATCATTTTAGATGCATTCTCATGGAAAAAAACAACAGAAATAAGCTACATGTACTGTATTAAGCACCATATTTATTTTACTAAGACTAAAATGAAATATTTTCACTGATGTATAGATGAAGCTGCAGAAAATGAAATGATTTAAATCTCTAAAATACATGATAGAATTCTCAAAATATTACATATTATACATACATATAAAACATTTGTAAATATCCAAATACACATGAAAGCAATGTTAGCACATTAAAAACCTAATTCTTGGATAAAGGAAGGCACTCTATTTTTGAAGGAAATTACGATGGGTGTTTTGAGCAATAATTTTCATTTCACAACATGCACATCTAGATGGTTAATTACAATGAAACATAAATGAACAGACTATTTTAATCATCTAATAAAATATGACCAAATAATAATTATATACTTCATATTTTATAAAATTTCAGTAAAGGATTTACAACTAGAATCTTTATTATTGTCGTTTACAGATCAGAATCTCTCTCAAACAGCTTAATAAGTTGATTCCTATCTGTTTGAAGAGTAAATTCCCTCATTTCAACATCCTTCAAACCAAACTGTAAAAGTAGTATGTCAAATCAAAGAAAATTTTAGTCAACCATTCTGGGCCAATATATAACTTATAATGATACAATATAAATTCAGATGAAAGATCTTTTATCAAATGGATAAATTCCTAAATGGTATATCAACAACTTGCTAAACAATATAAACATATGTATACAATAAGTACATATATTCAACATTCATACCTAGCATAATTTTACAAGTATTTGATAATCAACAAAAAATATCAAAAGTGTAAAGAAATTAAAGAGTATTCAAAATTATTAAATTCTGTATCAATCTGTTATTAAAAATTCTTGTCTTTCATTAAACATGAAATAACTTTTAATACTTGGTTATTATGATCAAATACATTATACTGACAAACAATGTAAACGGTAGACATTTTTTACCTCAATAAATATTTCTTCATTTTATTTGATCTACCAGCGAGAATTCACTTTACTCTAGCAAAAAGTTTTGACATAATACATAAAAATTCAATAGAAAACTAAAAATTAAACTCCAAAGTTGTCAGTAACTATTTTCCTCCGAATAAAATCCATTTTTGGATCAAATCAGATTTTTGTTTACCAAAGAGAAACTTTTTATTCTTGCTGTAATAGAGGACAGGTTAAGCAGTTTGATAATGTTTTTTGTATTTGTTTTTTTCTAATTATTTCCTGCAATTAACAATTTATTGCTTTCAATCAATTAAACACAATTTTCCAATTTTTTTTTATGCATGGCTCATTTTTACATTTTATCCTATGTATAAAAGCCATCATCAACACATTATCTTCTTTCTCAAATCACACTAAGCAATGATCATACAAAAAATACATATAATTCAGTCGACATGGTTTGCAATCATCAATCAATTCAATAAAACAAAGAACTAATCTGAAACAACTACATTTAGCCCAGCATACAAATGGATCTCATGCATGAATGCTTATTCTTCAATAATCATACTGTAACATGCATACTGATACATTACAACTAAAGAAATCTTTTACTAGATTAATCAGAGAAAAATAAATCATTTTACAGGAGGGAAAAAAAACATTGTAAACAAATTACTTAAAAACCAGCAACCTTAACAAGAAAACAAATAACGTGTTTTATTTATAGTCATTTCCAGATAATTTTTTCACTTCAGTTCTCTTCAAGGAATACTCCAAGGAGTAGGGGTACCAGTCTCCTCTGGAAGCTGTGCCATAAAAGCATATTGTCCGGAAGCCATATTTTTTGGTGGGACCATTAAACACTGTACTTTATGTCCATTCCTTACAATGAAGGGACTTGTGAAGTTTCTTCTTGACACAGTTGCGATTGGTTTCTTATAAGGCGCAACATTGATAGCACAGACACTAGAATGCTTGCTTGTGGTGACTGTAGATACTGGACTAGATGTAGTAATTGGAGTATTAGTAGACATAACAGAGTTAATTATAGACATAGGGATACACTTGTCATGCTGCATGGAGCAGGTTACAACTGGAGGTGTATACTGCATCGTCGTCGCCACGACTGACACAGCCACATTTTGTGCTGGAGCTGGGACTTTTGCCTCAGTAACAGAGACGATTGGCTGGCTGACCAGTTGTTGCAAGCTTTGTTCCCCCATGGAGATGCTGCCCTGAAACAAATGCATTTCCTAGAAACATCTAATTGCATGCAAAGTATACACATGCAGTTGAGATAATGCATTAAGTTTAAACTGCATGCTTTAAGAAGCTGTATGAAAACATCTCTTACAAAAGTTCTTTTTTCTATAAGTTTTACAAAGTATATTTTCCTGTTCCATGGATAAAAGTATCAGGTTGGCATTCTCTACTTTCATGTAAGAATCTTTGTACAACAAATACGAATTTATCAGAATAGTTGGGTAAAAATGCTGTTTATGCATTTCAGTCCACATCAAAATCATAGGAAAATTGTAAGAAACATGAAAGTGCATCAAGCAAATACTGAACAAGTGTTAGTCAACTATAAACTTTCAACAAGGCAAATCTATTTTAATCTTAATGAAACAATTTTCTCTTCAATGTCTTATGCTTGCATAGAAAAACATGGACATCAATTCATTTCTAAAATGATGATTCTTTCTTTTTTCCAAACAAAACCCTCATTCCCATTTAATGTTGTTTTTGTTGTTTTTGTAAACATTTTCACTTTTAAATATCTTAACAAGAACAACAAGCAAGAATGAAAAAGGGTTAAAACTTTCATGTTAATATCATCAAACATGTGGAAGGTAAAAACAAACTGTATTACCAGAACGCTACAAAAAATTTAGTAAACATGAATTTCAAAGTAATCTTGAGTGAAAATTAATCTGAGAACAGAATCTAAACTTCTCAAGCTTGTTATGTACCCATGAAGTTCAGCCTGACTGGAGTAAATCTCAAGTTGCAAAATATTTGGAGATCTGTAAATTTGGACAATTTGTTATTATGTAATATTGTAGAGGTTAACATATATTTATCAATACAGAATGACCATACATCTTCTGAACAGTATAAGGCACACCATGCTGCAAAATCAATAAAAATATGCATATATTAGTGTCAAGTATGTTTGTTCATTTATCTATCATGCTGATTGATGTAGCATCCACCAAATCCATGCAGTTTTAAGATAAGCATTTTACAAACACAACATTGAGCCCTCTCTAAGTACTGGAATGAAGCAGAGATTAAATTGTAGAGTTCAAATGAAAAAACAAAAACCTGAAGACTTATATGTAAACTCTCTCTCTCTCTCTCCATGCATCTGAAGTCTTTTAAGTACAAGTACACCTGTGAACATTCATAACTAAGGCAAAATAAATAGATTTAAATTAATCAAGTTATTATTGCACAATAATGAGGATTTTTTTAATAGAATATGAAGTTAATAAACTTAAAATATAACAAAAATGAATAAATATGAGGCAATAGTTGACAATACTTAGTACAACAATGAGTTATTTAAGAAGTATATATATAACAATTTTTCTATTCCTCTCCAACTTCCAAACATTTCTTTCTCAACAACAAAACAAAGATGTTTTATGAGGTACAAAAATAGCATCTGTACAAAAAATGCAACAAAAAAGTACTTCTCAATAATAAATACTGGAATGATGTATACCTTCTCCGTACAAAATAAATACCTGTAAGTAACAGATCATTCACAAATGACAGACCAATTACAATTAATTCAAACATGCATGGATAATCATTATGTTCAAACTTGCTACAGAATAAAACAAACTTATCTTGTCAATTTCAACTAAAGGGGCACATTTAGATGTCATTTAATTATTTACATTGGCATTATTTCAAGAACATGTATGCCATTTCTGTAACATCAGGACTTACTTTAAAGCAGCATGCCTCCTGCTAATATTCATGAAAATTTTGAAAATGTATTTTAAAGTACATTATGGTGAAGTCAATAAAAAAGTAATATACAACACTAAAAATCCACATAAATTACAAAAAAAAAATCTCTAAAAAGCCCTTTCTGTGCAAGTCACTGTAGAAATATGGTGATAAACACTGCAAAACCAGTAATAAACCACACATGTAAAAATATTTACATGAATATTTAATCTTTTAACTTTTCTTAAAAATTTTAATACATTTTTCTCAAACTTCTTGATTTTCTTGATATATTATTGCTATCCTGTGGGCAGACCCTACACAACACATAATGAATCAGCAAGAAACTTGTTAGTAAAATAGACAATTTAGTGCTCATTTAAAACTTAAGGGAAAGCTGCTTCAAGTAAAACATTTCATAATTTAGAAAAGATAAATTTTGTATTGGTCTGCATTTATGAGGACCACTATTCAAAACAACAAATATTTCATTTACACACTATTTTGTAAATTCACAATTCTTGAATTATCACAGAGCATAATGGTTTGACATTACCTCAACCCCAGCAGTGCCATCAAGAACAGTAGCATCTGTGAATTCTGGGGCTTGATATGCCTGTGGTACTTGAGCATACATCAAATCTGGTTGCATAGCGATCATGTAAGGGTTGGCTGTAGCTGTCAAAGCTGTAGTAGGGCTCTACATTTAAATAAAAAACATTTGTTTCACTTTAACATAATTATCACACAATAATATATAATATAATTATGAACAGCTATCAACACTTACAGTCAACCAAGTTTTCTTTACAATTCAAATTTTGCAAAACTACAAACACTTTACATGATACCAGGTGACCATAGAGTTTTCTCATGAATTGCATTATTTGAAGCACAAACTAGAGCGCTTGACTTAAAGAACAAGCACTTTTCTGTAAGCCAAAGAGATTTCTTACTACATACAAAATCTCTTAGCTCAAGCTCTTGCACTTTCAGAAGCAGATTTTTAAATATTCATTTTTAAAAAAATGTTGGCAACACTGAACAGACTTAAAGATTGTGATCATAAAAGCTAAACTTGAGCACAATGTGCTAAGGTGAGCTCAACAACAAGAGCCACTGCCGGGCAGGGGCAACGCTAGACTTTCTACTTTTTCTAAAAGCAAACAGAAATGTTTGAACAAATCTTAACGTTTCCTTTTTATAAATTTAATTGATCTGTCTTGTCACATTAGTTTTGGTTATATATTTTGTATATATATACATATCCATTTATATATAAACGCATTTATATATAAACGCATAATTCTGTCAAATCAATGTTATAGTTATGTGCCTTTGACAGTGAACTATTATGCTCTCAAACAAGTTTATGAGGTTTCATCCCATTTCATTCAATAGTTTTGGAAATGCCAACTTACATGGAAAACCATCACCAAACTGTGACAAGGACCACTGGGTGAGAACAAAAGCTTTCCCTTTTCTTTAAATAGTCAAGCTAACAGGAGGGCCAAAATGTCCCCAGATCGCTCACCTGACCAATCGAACTCATCCAAGCAATTACTTAGACAAGCATCCTGACCAAGTTTGTTGACAATAGAGTAAAAAATGTGACCTTTAGAATGTTAAAAAGGTTTTTCCAAATTTGGGCAGTGCCACCTAGTTTTTGAACCCAGGTGACTCATATTTGAACTTGACCTAAAAATCATCAAAACAAACTTTCAGACCAATTTCCAGGATATTTGGATCAAAACAGAACCCACTAAATTGTTAACAAGATTTTTCTATTTTTATGCTCCTGTGACCTAGTTTGATGACAATAGAGTCAAAGAGTGAAAAATTTGACCACTAGAGTGTTAACAAGGTTTTTCCATCTATGGGCAATGTGACCTAGTTTTTTTTATCCCAGTTGACCCATATTCCAACGTGACCTAGAAATCATTAAAACAAACTTTCAGATAAAAACAGTAGCTTCTACTCGGTGTTAACAAGATTTTTCCATTTTTAGCTCATGTGACCTTGTTTATCATCAGAGATGACCCATGTTGTAACTCATGTGAGCAATTAGCTTGACAAGCATCCCGGCAAAGTTTGATGTTGATTGAGGAGAAAATGTGACCACAAGAGTGTTAACGAACAAATAAGGATGGACGACAGATGGCGAACATTCAACGATCCTTAAACTCGCCCTGAGCCAAAAAATGTTTTTACCTGCGTCATGTATCGCCATTGACCTGCATTTGCTGCAGCCGCTGCTGCTGTAGTTGCCCACTGAGGTGAAGTCTACAAATACAGAAAAGACAAGTCAAAATATCACATGCTCAAAAGTGTATTAAGCTATATGGCTGCTACCTGTAATTTACAAAAATATTGTTTGAATTTAAATGAAAAGAGCAATTCCTTATTATTTGTATGTCTATGAAAGACAAACAATTATCATAGTTTTGCAAGCAATCCATAAGTCTCCTACCGGTTAGAACCCCATCAACATTCTGAAGGGCCATTGGACATACATAATCTCCAGACTGCCATCTACCCATATGTCAAGTTTCATAAAAATATTTCCAGTACTTTTTGAGTTATCACTGGATTCAGTTTATGTGTAAAATTTGCCATATTTTCAGTCTATGTGTTGCCATAGCAACCAGAATTTTCAACATAGGAAGAAAAGAAAAAGACGTGCATAATCTCCAGACTGCAATCTACCCATATTTCAAGTTTCATAAAAATATTTCCAGTACTTTTTGCGTTAACACTGGATCCAGTTTATGTGTAAAATTTGCCATATTTTCAGCCTATATGTTGCCATAGCAACCAGAATTTTCAACATAGGAAGAAAAGAAAAAGATGTGCATAATCCCCATACTGCCATCTATCCATATATCAAGTATAATAGAAATATTTTCAGTACTTTTCAAGTTATCGTGGGATCCAGTTTTGTGGACGGATGGACTGACTGAGGGTAAACCTAAAGTCCCCTCCGGTAAACCGGCAGGGGACTAAAAATTGTTTGTGCTATTTCCTCTAGAGCAAATGGCACATGCGCAGTCATTGCAGTGATTTTTTTTCCCTTTCCTCTCACTTTTTTGTGAAACAACATGTATTCACATTAAAAAAATGCATAACATAGAAAAAGTAATACTAAAAGTGACACAAACTGTCAACAAATTATTTGTGTATCCTCTATTTATGGAACTTTTCAATGGCCAGAAAACACTGGACTCGGTAAAACCATGTTTCTTTTTATTACATATACATAACAATATTCTGGCACTGCGCAAGATCTCGTATTTTTAGAATTTTTGTTACCATTTTGGTCAGTCATTGACTAACCATCCTATATACTTCAGGCCCAAATTTTTGTAGGTCGAAACCGGTAGATAATATAATACAGGGCTGCCAACAGCAAATTTCAAAATCAGCGGAAAAATTGCAGGTCCAGGGCAGAGCCCTGGTGGGGGTCCAGGGGGCAAAGCCCCCGGAAGCTCCTGGATTCTGATGATTTGGTTTGCCCTAAAATCAATTTCCTGGACTCTAAATTTGACAAATATCCAACATTTTGACGCATTTTGACAACAGACAAGAGCGACAATGTAAACTGTAATTTGATTGGTTATTCTAAAATAGAATGCCGGAAAAGACTCGATATGACCCATGAGAAAAGAGCTTACAGACGTACCATAGGCGGCTAGCTAACGATAAAAGCCAAAGCGTGCCGGTTTTTGGGTACTGTATAAAATTTGACGAATGAATTTATTGTCTTTGTCGAATTTACATTGATCTCAAAAATGACCCAGGAGCTCACGAAATCCGCGGATCCGCGGAAAATCGGCAGCCCTGTATAATAACATAAACATCCCTGGTATTGATATGTAATTTTCTTTTTACTTGTATCTTGATTATTTAATTAGGTCTAAATTTTATTTTTCACAATTAAACTTAAGCGTGTTTAAAAATTCACAGAAGAGAAGGCACGAGCTGTTTCACAAAAAAGTGTAAAAACAATCACTGAGTGACATGTATTGCAGCATAGACAACCTTTATAAAATAATTAGAAAGCAAACCTGTAATGATGTATAATTATATGCTGAAACTGGTACTTGGTATGTTGCATACTGTGGTTGTACATACACTGGTGGTGTCTGTGGGACCATTAATGCTGTCTGTGGCTGAAAAAGGAAAATTTATGATAATGAAACATAGTTTAACATCCAATTATATACTTATAGCTAACTAAATATACAGAAATCAGTAGAGCTTTTTTTCCCAATGGTGTTGTGTAAAAAGCTTTACGAATTTTAAATCATATAAAAAATGAAAAACTATACCATTGAAAATTTCTAGGAATACAATTTTTCATGCAGAAACAAGCACCTGAGTAGAACCACTGACATTCTAAGCTTGCTGGAAAACTTTCTCACATGAAAGAATTCGAAGTCCCCGTCAGGATTTAAACCCGAAGCGGTGAGAGGCCAGTGGTTTAAAGTCGGAAATGGACCCAGGATTACATGTGTAATAATCCTAGGAAAGTAAAGTTTCATACCTGAGCTTGAGGTACAGCATAACCTGCTTCTGGAGATGCAAACACTGCCATGCCATTCTGGTAGGTATAAGGGACACCATTAGAGAACATCACAGCACCTGGCGACACCGGAGATTCTGTAAATTCATAATAACTGTTCCATTTAAGCTTCATTAATGCCTAAGTTAAGGTTTACAATGCAAGGACTTGAAACAATTTCGAAGCTTATAACGAAAAGCAAGGACTGTCTAAGCATGGAAGTGTAAAGCATACAGACAAGCAAACCAAATGTAATTACATCTTGTCACAAGGCTAAATTCTTTATAGGAATGTTATGTTTTTTGTTCAAACTAAAATACTAGCTCGACTGTTAATTGAGAAATTACGGCACTTTTAAGTACTTACTTACTGAAAAATACAGGATACCTGGGTCTTAATTAAATCAATTCTCATTCTATTTCAACAATTTACACTGAATCAAACTTTTTCAATATTGTTTTGTTTGTTTATTTGTTTCATTTTACGCCTTTTTCCAACAGTATTTCAGTCATATAGGCGGGTAGTTTCCTAACCATCGTTCCTGGAGAGTTACACCAGTACTAGACAACCTTCCTCCGCGCTAAACTACCAAAGCATCTCCCGGGGATCAAACCCACTCCAGAGAGGTAACTGGATTAGAAGTCATCGACTCTAACCCCCTCGACCACGGAGGCGGTTTTTCAATATTGTGTCATTACATGCTGGCTACTTATAATCTAGAGTATATATTTCTAATAATAATTGTTTTCCTTGAAATAAAAACATCAGTAACCAAAAGAAATTCTAAATATGACAATTTTAAAGTCAAAATTACTCAATTCATTTACTTTTTTTTTTTTTTTTGAAGATGCATTTCAAAAACGAAAGATGGCAACTTTCAAAATAAACTACAGACAAAATATCACCTTGTTTAAAATGATAACATGCATGTAAGATGTAATGATATGGGATGGATAAAAGCATCTACTTCTATACACAACAAGATCCACTGCCCAGAGGGGGCAATGCTCAACTTTTTTAATTTTTCTTCAAGCATACAACAAATGTTTAAAAAGAAAGATCAGAAGAAAAAAATATATGGTTTTCCTTTTTTTATTTTAGTATGTCTGTAAAGTCATACTTAATTGTTGTTTTGTCAAAATTTGAATCATTTCCATATATAAATGACAAAGTTAAGAAAATACAAGCAAAATTCAATATCTGATCTTGATGGTCAAGGTCAGTTCAACCTTTTACGAAGTCTTCTCCAAAAGGTTGATGCCACCCATTGTTTATTTTCCAAGTTACAGCCAAATATAGTGATAATCAGTGAAAATCCACTAATTTGATCTTCAAGATCAGGGTCATACATCAGTCAAGGTTAATTTGATATACATGAAGGTTGTGACTTTAAAGATGTTGTGTCTAAATATGTAGTTAATCCATTTACTGATAACAGTTATCGCCAGTTGCAGGAAAAACTAGAACTATCACTAAATGTGATTAATACCCCCACAAGTCTGCTTCGGAAATGAGGATGTTACTAGTAACAGAATACCTTGTAAAAGAATTGAAACATAGAGTTATGGTTGTGGGCAATTAAAGATAATTGTGGTTCATGTATGTTGCATTTCCTTTCAATGTGGTTGGCCATTGATGAAGTTTAATTGAATCACTCTGTAATAAGTCCAGAAAGACAAAGAAAAAGAACAAAGGGCAATAACTTTATAAATACTTAAGATATAGTCATAGTTCTTGTGCACTGCACTTCCTCTTATTGTGCTTGACCATTGTATGAAGTTGTTTTGAATTCCAACCTGTACGTTTTAAGTTATGCTCCGGACAAGGAATAGTATCAAAGGGCAGTAACTCTGTATTTTGTCAAAATGGATTTATGGCTCTTGTGCACTGCACTTCCTTTGAATGTCCTTGACAACTATATGAAGTTGTACTGAATTCAAAACAATAGTTTTCAAATTATGCTCTGGACAAGGAAAAGTAACAAAGGGCTATAACTCTATAACTAGTCAAGATGGAGTTATGGTTCTTGTGCACTGCACTTCCCCTTATTGTGCTTGACCATTGTATGAATGTTTTGAATTCCAACCAGTAGTTTTCAAGTCATGCTCTGGACAAGGAAAAGTAACAAAGGGCAGTAACTCTGTAATTAGTCAAGATGGAGTTATGGTTCTTATGCACTGCACTTCCTCTCAATGTGCTTGACCATTGTATGAAGTTATAATGAATTCCAACAATAAGTCTTCAAGTTATGGTCCAGACAAAAGAAAGCAAAGGAAAAGTAACAAAGGGCAATAACTCTGTACTTAGTCAAGATGGAGTTATGGTTCTTGTGCACTGCACTTCCCCTTATTGTGCTTGACCATTGTATGAAGTTGTTTTGAATTCCAACCAGTAGTTTTAAAGTCATGCTCTGGACAAGGAAAAGAAACAAAGGGCAGTAACTCTGTAATAAGTCAAAATGGAGTTATGGTTCTTGTGCACTGCACTTCCTCTCAATATGCTGGACCATTGTATGAAGTAATAATGAATTCCAACAATTTGTCTTCAAGTTATGGTCCGGACAAAAGAAAGCAATGGAAAAGTAATAAAGGGCAATAACTCTGTAATTACTTTAGATAGAGTTATGGTTCTTATGCACTGCACTTCCTCTCAATGTGCTTAACCATTGTATGTAGTTATATTGAATTCCAACTATTAGTCTTCAAGTTATGCTTCGGACAAAAAAAGAAGGCATTTGAAAAGCAACAAAGGGCAATAACTCTGTAATTACTTTAGATAGAGTTATGGTTCTTGTGCCCTGCACTTTCCCTTATTGTGTTTGACAATTGTATGAAGTTGTTTTGAATTCCAAGCAGTAGTTTTCAAGTTATGCCACGGACAAGGAAAAGTAACAAAGGGCAATAACTCTGTAATTAGTCAAGATAGAGTTATGTTTCTTACGCACTGCACTTCCTCTCAATGTGCTTGACCATTGTATGTAGTTATATTGAATTCCAACCATTAGTTTTCAAGTTATGCTCCGGACAAGGAAAATGCAACAGTCAAAAAAAAAAAGCAATGGAAAAGCAACAAAGGGCAATAACTCTGTAATTACTTTAGATAGAGTTATGGTTCTTGTGCACTGCACTTCCCCTTATTGTGTTTGACAATTGTATGAAGTTGTTTTGAATTCCAACCAGTAGTTTTCAAGTTATGCCCCGGACAAGGAAAAGTAACAAAGGGCAATAACTCTGTAATAAGTCAAGATAGAGTTATGATTCTTGTGCACTGCACTTCCTCTCAATGTGCTTGACCATTGTATGTAGTTATATTGAATTCCAACCATTAGTTTTCAAGTTATGCTCCGGACAAGGAAAATGCAACGGACGTCTGGACCGACCGACCGACCGCCCGCCCGACCACAGGGTGACTCCTATATACCCCCCCAAACTTCGTTTTTGGGGGTATAACAAGTGAATTTCATTATTGACCTTGACAGTCAAGGTCAATTAAAGGTCATACCTAAATCATTCAATATTTGTTTGGTAGCAAGTCTTGTTTTGTCCAAGTATAAATCAAAGGCCAAGGTCATTTATGACTGAAGGTCAGGTTATGTCTGGTGAACTTAAAAGGTATCCCCCCCCCTCCCCCCAAGAGTTTATTGTGTTCAAGTTTGAAGACAATCCATTCAAAAATATTAAAGTTATAGTTGTCCATTAGACCTTCAAAGTCAAGGTTATCTATGAATGGAGGTCAAGTTTAATCTTGTCTACTTCAAGGTCTTGTCCCAAGGGTTGTTGTGGTCAAGTATGAAGACAATACACCAACAACTTAAAATATTATAAATCAAAGTTGTAGTTTGCTGACAGCAAGGGAAATGCCACCATGACTGTTATAATACCTATATTTTTTTCTCTTTGAAAAAAATGTTGTGCTAAAAATGATTCATGGTGAAACTTCAAAATAACAGACAAATTATTCGCATTGTTAAGAAAATTGTTGAAAAAGAATTAATTGAAGGAGCAAACAGAAACTTAAGCATTGTCCATGTTTAACATTTAATGTAATTTAAAATGCTTTAACAGCCTTAAAACTTTCAATAATCTGAAAATTAAGCAAATCCAGCAACTTGTTATATTCATGCAAATTTATTTAAATAAATCACCAAAGAATATAAAATCACAGTATCAACTTCAAAATTGAATAAGAAATTCTACAGATTCTAAATGATTTTTTTTTTAATTATTCCTTTAAAACAAAAAATATTTAAAAACAAAGAGGCTTACCAAATGCCCTTGGCAAAACTTGCTGCAAATGAAATGGGAAATAACTTTGTTAGATTAACATGAAAATACATGCACAAACCAAAATGCTCAAAATGAGCAAGATGTAACATTACTGACTTGCAGTTTTATTACACCTATCTTAACTTCATTAATGACAGTTGGCAATTTTCAATATTAAAATTGACCTCTCCCTCACCCCTTTCAAAAACCATTAAACATTTGTAACAATGTATTGTAATTCCCAAAATATCAGTTTATTTCAGTTAACAAATTTTGCCAACTGTGTCAATGTAAAAGATTCACATCTCTTCTAAAAATCTTTCGGGGCTTTGAAAGTAAAAAGTAGATATTCTTTTATGATTTTAAAATTATTCTTGGACAAGTCTCATCAAAAATAAAGTACATGGTAGAATTAAGGCCAACACAAAGCAGTCATGGAAGAGCAAAAATATTTTTTCACCGACATGTCATTGCTACCATTTATTTTTAATAATACCATCATCAAAATATCATCTTAAGATATTTACTGTAAAGAAAAACCATTCCACTACCAATACTTATTAAAATCAGTGGGTCCAAGTGGTTTCTTATCATACATTGTTAGGAAAGAAACACCCATGAAAGAGGCTGATTCAAATTAAAATAGAGATGTGCATCCTTTTCATGTCTTACTTCCATTTCACTGTTATACATTTGTAATGTGTTTTAGTTTTGTTTCTTTTCTATTTGATTTTGTTCCAAAATTATATACACATGAAAAATTAAGATTTTGCAATATTCTTTCCAACAGTAAAGACAATAAATATTATAATAGAACAATACAGGAAATGGATTTGTAGTAGTAAAGGTAAAGGTTATCTACAACAAAAGGTAAATGCATTAAGTTTGTATTTCAACAATATAACATGTACATTTTTAGGGCATCTTCAGTGCATCTAAATTCAGACTTTTTTTCTTCATATATATTACCCACTGAAATAGTTCTACATATCCAGTTTGATAAAAAAAAAGAATTTCAAAATTCATATAAAGCTGAAAGGTTGTAATTAATGTCTTATTTTCCCACATTTGATGCCCTTAAAAGGTATGACATCTTTCAAAAAATTATTATGCTTCAAACAACTGTAAATGCGTAAGAGAACTAAATTCTGAACATCCTGGACAAATCATTAGATAATTAAAAATCTATGGTCAAACCTTGCCTGTATAATCCGCAATGAATTTTACTAAATTCTACTGAAATATTTTTCAAAGAAATATGCAGAAAAAAAGTTCTTTTTTATTCTAGAAAATCCTACATATAAAAACTTATTTTTTATTGGAATTAAACAAGGCTGACCATAGGGCAAACATGCAATAACTGTCATTTATCTAAGACTCCCAGATTAACAAAATTTTCAAAATGTTGAAAATCAAGTAAGCTTATTTTTCCTACATTTGTATTACACCTACTTAACCAGAGCTTTTTTCAACATAAAGGCCCCTATTCCATTATCTTTGGGAAAATGATTGTAAAACTGGGATAAAAACTCGATTTTAATTGAATTTTAGGGTAAATTGCACTATTCTAAACACGTTTACTTCATGGAAGGTACAGAAGTTAAACTAGAAACATGTCCGTAGTTCAGATTTACTTAAGTTATTTCTTGCATGCAGATCCGATTGCCACCGCATTTGTTTTGCCTTCATTGTGATTTGGATTTCCAGAGGAAGCTATTTTAAGCCATGTACCCTCTTGGTGCCTGATCCAAATGTATAGTGTTAATTAGGAGCTGATTTTAATCAAATTGCTTTGAATTTGCATATTGTTTTATTGAATCATGTAAATCTGGGAGCCTTAAAAAAATATTTTGCAATTCTTAATTCACTACATGTCAAAACTTTGCTGGTTCCAAGAGAAAAAGTGTCATCTAATGCAAATTTAGTAAATATCTGCATCTGACAATTCAATGAAAATAAACCTTGTCTTGGTAACAGATATTCTCTTGGTTCTATTTTGATACAACTTTATTAGTCAGTGCATGAAAAATAAACTTAACTGGAGAATTTGAAAACCGGTCAATCAACAGAATCTGCCAAACTGTTCAAAACATTGACAAACTTGGGTGTGGAAGTCCTACTAAGAATGTTCCAACTTCACATCAAATAAATCATGCAATATACAAACCTGCTTTCTAATTGCTGGTCCTATATTGAGCTTCCTGTCTCTAAACACAAGATTATCAGACTGAAAATGTTTAAAAGGTGTATTTTTAAAACAATTTGTCAAATAAATAAATCAGAACTTCAAAACCGACACAAATTATTATTATGGAATTAGTTTGTGTTATCACCATCAAAGAAAGTTTTAATGTCAACTTACTTTTAATAAATTAACATGTAGATATTATAAAAGCATTTATTTTTTATAATCAATTATCAAGGTTGTAACAAAATAAAGAAGACAAAAGTGGACACTCACTTCTACACTCACCTCCTTTTTGATAATCCGGTCAGCATCTTCCTGATTTTCAAAAGTGATGAATCCATACCTGCAAAACATTTTAATTTATTTATAAGATAAGCTACAAGGCAGTTAAAAGTTAAATGAAAGCCGAATCTTATTAAAAGGTGTGTTATAACAATGAAGTTTATAAAATAAAAATTACTTTAGGTATTGTTTGTATTTGTAGATATGGAGATATTTGTCAGTATGTGTTGGTCACATATAATATTCAATGAATATTTTTTAAGGGAGGGGGGTGTGTGGAGAGAATCATAAAGAAAACGGCACATGTTTAAAAAAGATATTCTTCAAATCTCATCAACCTCCTCTGTACAGTACAGTGTTGCCCATTTGGAACATTGTGTGCATTTCACTGTTCAAGTAGATCTGCATGTATAATTCTTTTATATTTCAGAATTAAGGTGTAATACTTATTTTTCACAATTAGAATTTTATTATGTTAAATCATATTAAATTAGGTTTAAAAATTCATAATACAAAAAACTGGGATGTTCTAAAAAAGTGAAATAAATGCAGATGTATTTATTTCATCATTTGAAAATCAATTTTTGTATTTACTGTTATTCAAAAAGTTAAAAATTTCCATATTTTTAATCTTGCACATCTTGAAAATTAAATCTCTCAAGAAAATCAAATTTCTCTCATTAAATTTGCCAAATGAGAATCTCTCACTAATAATCCTGACCAGAATGTTACCAGACAGTACTCAGCAAAATAAGCATTTTAAACATCCCTTTATTTTGTTCCCAAATAATAATCTTGAAGCAACTTTAACAGGAATTCATATTTTTTCATTTTTTTACCAAAGTTTTCAAGGTTTACAGACTGAAAACCAGAAACGTAAAAAGCGATGTTGTATACTTGCCTACCTATACCAATAACGTGGAACACTTTGCACTCTTACTAAAAAAACAAAGATGCCAAGTTAATTTGATAAAAAGGGGAGTCATGGGGGCTGCCAAGGGCCCAATGCAGGAAGCTCCTGGATTTTCATCCTTTCAGATCTAGAATTTATTTCTTTTTAGTGCTTTATCTATAAATTTTTTTTTACCAAATACCACTTTTGCTAATCGGCTATTTGTTTTTCTTTCTTCAACTACAGAAAGATGCTATGTTACGATTGGTCGGTATATGTAACGCTATTATTCACTGGCTTACTATAATAGCGACAATCACTGAACAAATCTGAAAGACGGTACAGTCTAAATATATATAATCTAACAGTTGATGGTAGAAAACTCAGAGATTGAGATTTACATCGTTCACAAAAGTGGTCCTGTCAAAATCAAACCCTTTTTAAGGACATACTCTATTCAAGCACTTTTCAAGACAGACCATTTTCATGCATTTTCCAAGACCTGTGGAACCTTGGTCAAACATGCTGATGCTGCCACTTTTACAGCAACATGCCTCCAGATTCACGCTGATCTTCAAAACATATTTAACAACAACCGGCTGAACCGGGCGATTTTCCAAGAATTCTTTTTTACTGCTCATCTACCCAATGAGATTAATCTACCTACAAAGTTTTTTGTTGATATCTCTTATGGTTTCTGAGTTCTGTCCCAGACAATGATTTGAGCTTTGTATGACAAGTTGAAAATTGCAATTTTTTACTAAGTCAAGGGCAATAATTCTAATTGGAAAAAGCCTAAATCCACAAGCGAAACTCAAGGCACACAACTTCACATGCTAAGCAACATGCCTGTAAAGTTTTACGACTCTAGGTAAATACTTTTTAAGCTATGTCTGAGGCTTCGCGAAACTGCTGAAACATTTGCCTGACATTCGGTCAGACAAACTTTCAATTCTTGTCTGACCGAATTTTTTTTCCAAATATATGTATATGGTAATACTTTTGTGTTTTTTTAAAGACACAGGAACTTTTAAAGATTGGCAACACAATTTTATTCTCTTAAATAAAACATCAGTTTATCCAGATTGATGGACTCTGTCTGGAAATTTAAACATTCATGATCAAAATCATCATCATCATCATAATTTTTTTTTTTATGATCTTTATAAAATTTATGACACAATGTACATTTCATCTTATTTTCTTCCTCGTTAAAAACCAACTACGAGCGGCCATTTTTCCATTTACCTACAAATTTTCTCGGCAGGCGCCTGGACTCGTATTTCTTTTTTTTCGCTTTTTTCCTTCATTAGATAATTTACGTTATTTGCCTAGCGTAGCGCCAACGTAATAATTTAATAATGCAGTAACACCGACATTTTCTTCCGAGTACAAGATCATCGAAAGTTGTATGTATCTAGAATTTGATTGGATACTAAAAATGAAACGGCGAATCAAAAAAATGAGTCTTGTCATTAATTTGCTGTGTAACCTAAACAAACCCTAGTCCAGGGAAGCCTGCCTTAACAGAGCAAGTTTTGTATTATTTCACATTGAATCAATATTTTATTATATAATATAAGTCAGTCTGATTTATGTAAAGAAAGGAACTTTTTAGAAGGCAGTGAAATTTGATAACAAAACAATGCAAATTATTTTTATAAATTTTATCCCAGAATTTTCATTTTACTCTAGATTTTGAAGGGTAAACCACCTTGGCCCTAAAAATTATTAGCAGCTTTATTGAACTTAAAACGCTTATGAAATATTATTGATTGTTAGACATTTATTAGGTGTCATCTCATGCTTCACAATATGTCTTTTCCCTTGTATTTTGAAGGCACTAAGCCAAAAAGGAACACACCAACAAGAGGGCCATGATGGCCCTGAGGTCGCTCACCTGTATATAGCCCCCCCCCCCCCCCCCGGGCCAATTTTTACCCAAGGGCTTTTATTTGTTTATTTGAACAGAACTTGGTAGAACCCATAAGAAGATGTTTCATGCTAAACATCTAAGTTCTAGCTCATTGGGTTTTTTAAAAGAAGATTTTTTATGTTTTTACTATACACATATAGTTAAAAACAATGACACCCTGGGGCAGGGCCAGTTTTGACCCCGGGGCTTTTATTTGAACAAACTTTGTAGAAATTTACTAAAAGATGTTTCATGCTTAATATCTAAACTCTAGCTATATGGGTTTTTTCAAAGAAGATTTTCAAAGTTTTTGCTAATATACACAAAAAAGGGAAAATCAATGACCCCCGTGGCAGGGCCAATTTTGACCCCGGGTCTTTTTATTTGAACAAACTTTGTAGACACTGATTAGAAGATGTTTCATGCTTAATATCTAAACTCTAGCTATATGGGTTTTTTCAAAGAAGATTTTTAAGTTTTTGCCCAATACACATATAAGGAAAATCAATGACCCCGGGGCGGGGCCAATTTTGACCCCAGGGCTTTTATTTGAACAAATTTGGTAGACACCCATTAGAACATGTTTCATGCTAAATATCTTAGCTCTAGCTCTTTGGGTTCTTTAAAAGAAGATTTTTTTTAAGTTTTTACTATATGCATATAGGGAAAATCAATGACCCCCCTGGGGCGGGGCCAATTTTGACCCCAGGGCTTTTATTTGAACAAACTTGGTAGACACTCACTAGAAGATGTTTTCATGCCAAATATCTTAGCTCTAGCTCTTTGGGTTCTTTAAAAAGAAGATTTTTTTAAGTTTTTTACTATATGCATATAGGGAAAAATCAATGACCCCTGGGGCGGGGCCAATTTTGACCCCAGGGCTTTTATTTGAACAAACTCGGTAGACACTCACTAGAAGATGTTTAATGCCAATATCTTAGCTCTAGCTCTTTAGGTTCTTTAGAAAAGAAGATGTTTTTAAGTTTTAACTATATGCATATAGGGAAAATCAATGACCCCCTGGGGCGGGGCCAATTTTGACCCCAGGGCTTTTATTTGAACAAACTTGGTAGACACTCACTAGAAGATGTTTCATGCCAAATATCTTAGCTCTAGCTCTTTGGGTTCTTTAAAAGAAGATTTTTTAAGTTTTTACTATATGCATATAGGGAAAATCAATGACCCCCTGGGGCGGGGCCAATTTTGACCCCAGGGCTTTTATTTGAACAAACTTGGTAGACACTCACTAGAAGATGTTTCATGCCAAATATCTAAGCTCTAGCTCTTAGGGTTGTTTAAAAGAAGATATTTAAAGATTTTTCTTTTGGTTGCCATGGCAACCAGAGTTCTGCATGGAATTAAATTCTTTGAACAATTTTTAAAGGTGACCACCAAAGGAACATTCCTGTGAAGTTTGGATGAAATTGGCTCAGTGGTTTATGAGGAGATGTCATTTAAAGCAAAAGTTTACGGACGGACGGACGACGGACGGACGACGGACGGACGCCGGACGGACGGACGCCGGACGAAAAGCGATAACAAAAGCTCACCCTGTCACTTTGTGACAGGTGAGCTAAAAAAAAATAATAAAAGTAATACGAAAAGGAATATGAATATGTTGTCAATGCATGTATCAGCAGACATGGTTACAGTAAACGAGGAGAAGAGTATTTTCAGTTTTTAAACATTTTTTTTTCAGTGTCTGTGGACAATGCCACAGAAATATCAAAATATCTCCTTTTCATATATAGTTTAAACTCTTCTTATTTAAATAATGAAAGGAAGAAAAGTTGATAAGTTGATATTTTAATAATGTTAAATGGTATATAAAACATATAGAAAGTGTTATTTCTGTACATAATGCATGCAAAAAATACCATTTTGGTTCGGGCTAGTTAAAATGTGTTCGGGCTAGTGAAATTTGTAAGCTGCTAGCCCGACTGGGCTAGTGCTGATAAAATGTTAAGGCGAAGACTGTAGTAACTAACATTCTCCATATTGGCTTTAATCTTATGACTGTCACGGAAACACAATCAGATTAATAGTGCCAATTTACCTTCAATAACTTTTTTACTATTGTACCTGAACTTCAATGATTTCAAGGAAATACAAGTAAACATGTGCATGAATGGGAACACTGTCTTGAATCTTTATACTTTCCTTAAAGTCTTAGTACATTTTTCTCACATTTGACTTTCTTTAAATATTTTGGCTCATCTGCAGACATGCCAATCCTCATCTTTCTTTTGATAGAGCCTTGTCTTATAATCCTGTGTAATAATGTGACCAGCAGCCTTACAAATATCCTTGTTGTGCCAAGTATTCAACTTACCCTTTGGAAACCCCTGCCCTATCTGCTATAATTTTGGAATCTTTTACTGCACCATATGCTGAGAAAAACTGTTTGAGCTCCTGTTCTGTTGTCTGGAAAACAAGCAAAAAGAAGTCAATGTTGCAAACCATTATCCAACCATTTTATTCTTATTAACACTGACTATCTAAAATAATTGGGAAGTAGCCATGATTTGTTTCCTTTTAAGTGACATTATGCTCTTTTTTTGTTGTCAAGTTGACGTGAATAAGATATACAGTTCAGTTGAATCTCAGTAAGTCAAAATCGCCACTTTTTTCTCTATACAATAATGTTAAGATGCAAAGGCCTTAGTATAATATTTGTTTCAAAATAAGTCTTCTTACTTGATAGAATTTTGTTATTTACTGCATTACAAAGCTGTATTAAACTTTGAAATACAGTTAGTTATTTTTCTTAAATTTTGTCTTTTCATTTAAGCATAACCTATTTCTCAAAACAAACATTTAATCAATTATATACATGATGTGAACCATAGTGTGCTAGGTCATTTCATAAATATCCCTGCAAGGCAAGCATATCTCTTGCTGAAGCCTAAAAGTCATGACCTCAACTCATTTCCTAAGATTCTCTGAAAACTAATGTTCACTTCTCTTAGGCCATGACCTTATTTAAGACAAAATCCCAGCTATTGAATCTTCTTGCAGGGCCAATTTGACCCGAAATATATAATTAAATACTGTTAATAGCGGTTCAGTAGACAATGTTTCATGCTAAAAATCTGAGCTCCAACCCTTGTAGCAAATGACTCATGAATTTCATTATATACATATAAGGAAAACATATATAATATCCAGGGCCCTCGATCAACCAAATCTGCGGCCAACAATCGGCCGCAGTCCCCCACCAAAATAGTATGTTTTTTTCCCCCTAACAGAGGTAAAAAATCCCCCTCAAAACATATAAAGTGTAAAAGAAAAAATGAAAACTAATGTTGGTTTTGAAAATTAAAATCCATCTATTTGACGGCTATTAAATTTGTAAGCAGAATATCGTACAGTACATGTCGGCACATTTCCGTTTGTTTTTGCCCCCAAAATCTACGTAACATATTGGCCTTTCATCCTGTAAAAATGCTAAAATTTCAACAGAAATATGCAGAAAAAATCACAATTTTGATTTCAAATTGTTTATTCATGAAATAATTTTTTTTGTTTTCAAAATGTTACATCAACCACGGTAAATTTTGCCGTAAATTACAAACTTGTTTGCAAGTTTTGTTTTCATGATACTGTAGCCAGGCAATATTTTGTTTTTTGTTTATGATCAACCTAATATTATGCTAATATGTGATCTAATAACATATTTTGGTTCTTTGGAAAGCTGAGGGGGATAGACTGAAATTAGTTTTGGTCTGCTTCTTCAGCTTCTCAAAGCAATATCACTTAGGTGTGAAATCCTTTGATGTAAAAAGATTAGAAGCTGGTCAAATGCACATGTGATAATGTAATATTAATTATGATAGACAGGTTAAAGATAAGAAATATATTATTTGATTGGATAAATTCAAAAAGGGGGCAGATACTTTGGTTTAGATAGAATTTTGGGACATACAGATTTGGGGGGAAAGTTAGGTCAGTTTAGGTTTAAGTCTAGGTTAAGAAGGTTAGGATAAGAAAAGAAAATACATTGAGTAGAAAGATTAGAAGTGAATAAAAGGATTTAATTTGATATTGTAATAGATAATAGTTAATTAATAATAAGGTGGACTGATGTAAAAGATTTAGCAAATCATACGGAATAAAAGAAACTGAATGTGGACATTAAAGTTTGTTGTTATATAAATTTCAAAAGCAATTGTGAAGTTAAGATTTAAAGCTAATTCCCCGAGTGGTCAGACTTAGAAAAGGGCGTCTGGCCACAATACTTTATGAAATAACTGATGGAAAACGATCTTATAATTAACAATCAATTTAATTTTATATAATTTACATCAGCAACCACTAGAATTGTGGATGTGTAAACAGAAAACAACAAATTTTCATTTGTCACATATTTTCGCGATGCCGATTTTTACGATTGTTTTACAAAGTCAAGAAAAGGAAGTGTTAGAACAGTAGAAATGTAGTTTATGAATAGAATATACTTTAGGTCCATAAACTGTTCATATTAGTGGAAATAAAGACATTTGTCTGAATGTGTTTTCTCCCAATGCTTATTTGATTTGGAGGTGGGGGGGGGGGGGGGGGGGGGGGGGGGGGGGGGGCAGTGAATCATAAAATCTGATGGTGTGAAGGTGTTAAGAAACTTTTCTTCAAAATCTTATCAATCACTTCTGAACAGTTAAGTGTTACCTATTTGGGATTTTTTTTTTTTTAAATAATATGCAAGTAAATAAAAAACAGCTTATATTTAAAAAAGTTTATTTGATATTTGATCATAAAAGAAAAGAGGAAAATTACCCCCATACACTAAAATTCCCCCTGCTGAGGGTAGCGACCCACTTCCCCCAAATTGGATTGAGGGCCCTGATATCAAAGAGGAAATAACTTTTGAAATAAAGATGCTAGTTATGACCCTTGTCATGCATGGTGCGAGTTATAACAAAAGTAAGAACAACTAGAAGGGGTTTTCAAAATTTTGTCTCCCACAACCAGGTATGGTACTGATTAGATCATCACTCCTGTAAAGTTTGGTCAAATACCGCCAGCAGTTTGACCAGTGAAAGGAAAACAGGCTATTTCTGTATATTGATCTGTCAGCCATTTGGTGCTGCAAAGAAAAACATGCCGGCGACATGCACAACTAGGAATGGTACTGATCACTCCTGTGTAGAAATGTCAAAATCCCACCAGCAGTTTGACAAGTGAAAGCCAGACAAAATTTTTCTATTTATAGCTCTAGTGGCCATTTTGTGTAGGGAAGCAGAACATGCCGGCGATATGCACAACTAGGGATGGTACTGTCAGATCACAGACGCTTGGGGGTCAGATCCTGTCCCCCAACGTGATCCGCCCCTGTAAACACTCTGCCAAAACTATTTTAATATTTAAACAAGAATTGGACATCTATTACAACGATAAAAAAGGTTTTCAAACAATTTTTACGTATATAAAAAAATACCATATACCATCAAGTCTCAATAAAGTAAAGATTGCAGACTCCAAAATGTAAACACGATCACCCTTGTATAATAAAACCTTTATAAATCATTATTAAATGAACCTTACAGTGACTTTTCCGGTGTAAATCAATAGAAAATAGAATTATCTCCTAGATGCAATCAGAATAAACATTTTTACATCTCATTGTAATAATGAAAATCAACATTTAATTAAAACCGAAAGTAAATTTTGCTTCTGTCCAACCAATACGAGACCTGAGCCCGGCTCTGCGTGGAGCGCTTGTCAAGCCGGTATCCAAACGTGTACATGCTTTCGACTAGATATCTACTACTCGAGCATTATATCTCATGTCCAAATTCAAAATATTCAAATTGTGGCATTATATAGAATTAAAAATAAAACTTGGGAAAACAACACACTGTGCATCATTGGTAATAGTTTTTATTACAATAAATGTCTTTTAAAACGAGCGTTTGAAGACAGCTAATACGCGGGAAGATGAGGATATAATGCTCGAGTAGATATCTTAGTCGAAAGCATGTACACCGTTTGGATACCGGCTTGACAAGCGCTCTACGCAGAGCCGGGGTCAGGTTCTCGTATTGGTTGGACAGAACGCAAAATTTACTTTCAGTTTTAATTAAATGTTTGATTTTCAATATTACAATGAGCTGTATAAATGTTTATTCTGATTGCATCTAGGAGATAATTCTATTTTCTATTGATTTACACCGGAAAAGTCACGGTAAGGTTCATTTAATAATGATTTATAACGGTTTTATTATACAAGGGTGATCGTGTTTACATTTTGGAGTCTGCAATCTTTACTTTCAGTGATTTTTCTACTTATATAACAGACTCCGAAAAAAGGCCTCTTCCCAATTGAAATTTTCTTTAAAATCATGCAGTTTTCCCAAAAATCTGAACTTAAACCAGCTTTTTTACTTCCCAAATAAGCAAATTTTAGCGATAATTTTTCCCAAAATCAAGAGGCTCAGGCCTCTTCCCAATTAAGTGAGAAAAATCACTGACTTTATTGAGACTTGATGGTATACGGGTATTTTTTCATATACGTAAAAATTAGGGATGGCAACGAATACCAAAATCAATACTCGAGTACTCGGTCATTTTTCCGATCGAGTACTCGGTTACTCGGATGATTTAAATGATCTTTAAAGTTTTATCACACAATCAATATCAACACCGTCTGTATGCTACTTTCGTTTTCTATTTTAATTCATAGAATTTGTAACTATAAATAGGACTGCAAGAAATATATAAATATAAACATAAGAAATGTCAATGACAGCATTTCTTATATACCTATAAATTTTCTCCCTAAAATACAGGATGAACGCAAATACGCTTCAATTAACGGATAGAAATTGACAAATACGGTACCATATATGGAAGTGCCGGACTATTTTTGACATTGGTTCCGATCTTAGCTTTGTATAATCGTAGCATTTAAAACGGAAACCAAAATTATAAAAGGCGTGACCGGTTTTGCAAAAATTACGTATTCATCCGTCGGTCATAAATTTACTTCTTGACAGCTACATTTCATTTTCTGAAATTTCTTATAGTGTAGTATAATGAAAATCATTTATAATTCAAACGAAAAGGTATATAATAAAAAGAAAATTATGTCGTAGAAGCTTTCTGAGCCTATGCATTTTTCTACTCGCAATGTTGGAAAATTGATATCGCGAGATATCAATTTTTCCATCGCTGCTCGTAGCACAACATAATATTCCGTATATATTTACGTTTTTATAATTAACAAGTTTCGGCTACAAACTGTCTAATATTTAAAGGCGGTTAAATATTATAAGAGGCCGAATGACGTAAACGACACAGGACTGTGTTCAATCCCATACGCGTGTCAAACTGCTGATCGTCTCGTTAAATTTACGATATCATTTTCACACCTCTGCAAGGATGTTTTGATTGCATTTAACAAGTATTTATATAGATACGTGCACATTTCCGAATTTCTGAACTAATCTTTCTAAATCGCAAAAAAGTAGAAATTGAATATTTTTTTCCGAGTAATCGATTATCAATTTTGTTAACCGATATTCGGACGTTCGATCGAGTACTCGGTTAACCGGTTACTCGTTGCCATCCCTAGTAAAAATTGTTTGAAAACCATTTTTATCGTTGTAATAGATGTACCACTCCTGTTTAAATATTAAAATAGTTTATGGTTTATAATTGGGGGGCAGGTGACCCCCAAAAACTGGTAATTAAATAAGTAAAAAAGTCAAAAACACATATTTTTTAAACAAAAAACATTTTTTAATGCATGATAATATGATACATCATTAATTTAAAATATGATGAAAAATATTAATCTAGTGTGTTAAGTCTCCCCTTTAGAAGAAAAATATGAGGTATTAAATATAGTTATAACTCTCATTATGATTTATACATTAATTACATATCGAAATATAAAGCACACATGAACTGATAATTTGGTGCAATTATCAATTTTTACCATACTTGCTATAAATTGTGATCCACAACAAACAATCTTAAATGCTATTTACCTGATTATTACATCCTAATTACGCTGACAAATTAATCGTTTCTCACACCATAGCTGCTTAGATTAATTAGCCAGAAGTGGTTTAAACTGATCATGTTGACGCTTGAATGCTAAAGATACATCGTTAAGCAAGCGTCTAATCAATCGATATATATTAATGACCTCATTTGACCCGGTGTATTTGTTTACGCCAGAGGGGAAGATTACGACAATTAATGGGGGGCAATAAACACAAAGTGATGTCTGGCCATTATGTTGCATGGTCGTAATAGTCAGGTTAATGTTTTGATAAGAAATACACACAAATGTCGGACAGAAGTGGTCGTTATGCCGGATTAGAGACGTGGTCGGTATACTGGTCATTTTTCTCAATGAATAAAGAAGGCAAATATTTTGTACTTTTAAAAAGTGCCCGTAATAACGGCGTGGTCCTATTTGTGGCGTGGTCGTTAGGTGGCATTTTACTGTATCTAAATAAGTGGAACATCAACACTTTCAAAAGATGCCAGAGATCTGCTGAGGACGCGATTTTGCGCCATTGGCGCTAAAAAAATGAGAATGGCGCAGGAAAATCGGCAGCAAAGGGCCATGGGCGCATCTAAAATCTGTGCCAGACTTAAAAGAAAACAAAACTGTCTGCTGGGTTATTTAGTCATCCAGTCAAAACTGGTACCAACAGCAACATGTTACCCATGCTCCTGTAATTACGCATATTCTTTAGTTTATCCATTCCCCTATAGCTTTTGTCCATGTTATCTACTTACCGCATTTCTTCTCATAATCCCTTTCCCACACAGATACTCATTTCTACTACCGTAAATTTAATCCAATAAAACAAACAAACAAATTATACAAAAACATAATATTTACAAGAGCCACCGCCGGGCGGGGGCAACGCTCGACTTTTTACTTTTTCTAAACGCAAACATAGAAAGGTTTGAACATATATTAACGTTTCCTTTTTATAAATTTAGTTGGTCTGTCTTGTCACATTAGTTTTCTTTATATATTTTGTATATATATGAATAGAAACATTAAGCATATTTCTAAAAATAGCAACAGTACGCAATTTCTTAAAATAGCAACATGACGCAATTTCTCAATATAGAAAAAATGACGCAATTTCTAAAAATACAAAAAATGACATAATTTCTAAAAATAAAAAAGTGATGCAATTTCTAAAAATAGCAACAATGATGCAATTTCCTAAAATAGAAAAATTGACGCAATTTCTAAAAATAGAAAAAATGAAGCAATTTCTAAAAAAAGAAAAAAAATGACGCAATTTCTAAAAATACTACAAATAGAAATTATGATGCAATATCTAAAAGAAGAAATTATGACGCAATTTCTTAAAGTAGAAAAAATGACGCAATTTCTAAAAATAGCACCAATGACGCAATTTCTAAAAATAGAAATTATGACGCAATTTCTAAATATAGAAAAAATGACACAATCTCTAAAATTAGAAACAATGACGCATTTTCTAAAAATAGCAACAATAACACAATTTCTAAAAATAGCACCAATGATGCAATTTCTAAAAATAGAAATTATGACGCAATTTCTAAAAATAGAAAAAATGACGCAATCTCTAAAAATAGAAATTATGACGCAATTTCTAAAAATAGAAAAAATGACGCAATTTCTAAAAATAGAAAAAATGACGCAATATCTAAAAATAGCACCAATGACGCAATTTCTAAAAATAGAAATTATGACGCAATTTCTAAAAATAGAAAAAATGACACAATCTTTAAAATTAGAAACAATGACGCAATTTCTATAAATAGCAACAATGACGCAATAAAATAGAAAAAATTATGCAATCTCTAAAAATAGAAACAATGACGCATTTCTATAAAAAAAAAAACAATGACCCAATTTCTCTAAATAGAAACAATGACGCAATTCTATAAATAGAAACAATGACGCAATTCTATAAATTGCTGTTGTTGTTGTAAATATATATGTATAGACACACACACACCAATAAATATTTAAATATGGTCATTTAATGCACAAATCTGAGAAAATTCAGTAATTTAACCTTCAAGGTCAAGGTCATTTAAGAGCCCAAGCAAAGTTGGGTTTGATAAACAACAAGGTCTGGTCCTTAAGAATGTTCTCTTATAATATGAGGTTGATCCCTTCAATAATAGCAAAGTTACAGTCAGTGACCGCCAAAACAATGAAAATTTCAATAATTTGGCCTTCAAAGACAATGTCATTAATGTGTGAAGGTCAAGGTCTTTCGGTATATCTTTAACAGTAATCTTTGAAGATTATTATGTTCAAGTTTCAGGACAATCCATTCAAAACTAACAAACTTACAGCCAATAAAAGCAAAAAAAATGAAAATTTCAATAATTTGACCTTCAAAGTCAAGGTCATTTATGAGTGAAGGTCAAGGTCTACCTGGTTATTTTTAAGGGATATCCTTAAAGATTATTATGTTCAAGTTTGAAGACAATCCATTCAAAAATAACAAAGTTACAGCCAATAACAGCATGAACAAGCAGAAATTGGACTTTTAACCTTGAAGGTCAAAGTCATTTATGGATGAAAGTCAAGGTTAGTGTGGTCTACTGAAAGGTCTTGTCCCAAGGGTTGTTGTGGCCAAGTATGAAGACAATACACAAAGAAATAAAAAAGTTATGATCCAGGTACAAGTTTTCGGACGGCAACGGCTACGGCAACGGCAACGGCAACGGCAACGCCGACCTGACTGTAGCAATACCTCTATTTTTTTTTCAAAAAAAAAAGTCGAGCTAAAAATGATTATCGGTAACTGAAAAAAAAGTGTTGCTATTTTAAGATATGCTGTAAGTTACAGTATAATCTGACAGGTGTTCAACTTGATGAACCCTAAGGTCACTCAAGTTCACGCAAGTTTTGGCCTGGATGAAGTGTAAAAAAAGATGTATATTTCGTCATCAGAATGTTTTGACAGGGTGATTTAACCAATCAGAGAAACATTGTGCATGACTTTTTTATGATCAAAAGGTCTGTCGGCAAATGTCTTTGATGTATGCTGTCTACACAGAGGCATACAAGGGGCAATAAAATTCGTCAATATACAGTGGTAAGGGACATTTTTGGTGCAAAGTAGGAACAATTAAATTGATAATGCACAATATAAGACATTACAAGTAAGAACCAGCAATTATGTGAATAAATTTGCATATCAAATTTTTGAGCAGCCATTAATAAAATATTTTCATTTTTGCCTGCAATTAATATAAGTTTAAAAAGTTACCATGTAGGCATAATTTTTAATTATTGGTAAAGTACTGAATTTATAAAGTGAACCACTTGTCATAAAATATGATTTAAGTTTTATTACCGGGGAAATTCAATTACATGTATCTACAAACTTTTTAACAGTTATTTTGGTCAATGTTTACTTATTTTCCCAAGGCCCATACTTTGGTAAAAATGGCCCATCATTTTCAGACCAAGTGGGCCCAGGGCCCAGTACTTTCAAATTCTTGGCAGATCTCTGGATGCAATTTGTATCCACTTCCCCTTTTCCCCAAAAACTTCTCCCTATTTTCACTGGAGGGAGAAGTCACTTCTCCCTAAAATTTAGGGCTAGCGTGATCCCTGGGACAAGGAAGGCAAAAAAGATGTTTCCCAAAATTTTAGGGACAAATATTCCATAAATTAAAAATATGAAAACAAGATAAAAGGAACACTTATCTTCCAACTTACATTAGCTGCAATTCCACCTACAAATATTCTGTTTGGTATAACTGTTCCAAATTTAGGTGCTCCACTTAATGGGGTTCCACATGGTGTAGTTGATGGACTGACATCTCCGGAAGACGTCTGAAATATTAAAAATCATTTACAAAATAATTTGTCAGGCAGCATAATTGTGCATCACAAAAAAATAGCCCAATTTAAGTCAAAATAATGCATTTTTTCCCAATCAGTCTAAGACCGGCACCATTCCAAAAGTAGAGAAAACAAGAGGGCCATGATGGCCCTGAGGTCGCTCACCTGTATATAGGCCCCCAGAGGGGGGCCAGTTTAAACCCCAGGTCTTTTATTTGAACAAACTTGGAAGACACCCATTAGAAGATGTTTCATGATGTTAAGTTTTTACTACACGCATATAATGAAAAACAATGACCTTTGCTAAACATCTAAGCTCTAGCTCATTGGGTTTTTTAAAAGCAGATATTTTAAGTTTTTACTATACACATATAGTTAAAAACAATGACACCCCTGGGGCGGGGCCAGTTTTGACCCCAGGGCATTTATTTGAACAAAGTTTGTAGACACTCACTAGAAGATGTTTCATGCTCAATATCTAAACCAGTGTTTTTTTTCACTTTTGGGGGAAGGGGGTCGGTGCCCTTTGGAGGGGGAAAATGCAATAGGAGGGGGATTTTAATATGCAGTGATTAATCTAGATGTGCGTCTTGCGTAAAATACGCATAAAAATCGAAAAAGACTCACAGTTTCAAAATATGTGCGTTCAATTTGACGCATGCAAATCAGGTAGTTTATAATCCAAAATATCACGACAAGGGATTTCTATGTACCGTTTGATTACTTTATTTTCATTAGTTGAATAATTTTTCAATTTCTTCAGTTGAATAATTTAATTTCCGATGATAACAGGTGCAAGACTAATCCCCCATTTGCTTGAAACGTTAAATCTCAAGCAATTGTTGCTTGCAATCAGTAACCGCCCATTATCGGCATTAGCCAATCAGAGCGTCCATTTTGCATGAGAGTGAATCGCCTACAATGGTGAAATACATTGGCGCTAAAAAATGAGAAGGGCACAGGAAAATTGTCAGCAAAGGGCCAAAGGCACATCTAATATCTGTCCCAGACTTATTTTGTATGTTATTTAGTCATCCAGACAAAACTGGTACCAACAGCAACAGGTTGCCCATTCCCCTGTAATTATGCATATTCTTGCAGTGTTTTTTTCTTTATATAACTACTACCCTAAAACGGTACCATTCCCAATAGAAAATAGACATTAAAATTCCCAATTTCCAATGTTAAATTCCCAAAATGACTGTTCAAAATGCCCACAAGGCAAAGTGATTTTTCTAAAATCATTTAAATCCAACATATTCATATAAATCACCACTCAATAGTTCTATCTAGACAGTAGAAGCTGTTAGCTATCTTTATTCATGATGTCTAATCTCATTTGTAGCTGAAAAAATGCATTAAAAAAATTCCCAATTTTAGTCAAAATAACGCATTTTTTCCAAATCAGTCTGGTACCGGCACCATTCCCAAAGTAGAGAAAAAAAACGCTGTCTTGAATTTATCCATTTCCCTATATAGCATTTTTCCAAGTTATCTACTTACCTAATCCCTTTCCCACACAGATACACATTTCTACTACCGCATTTCTACTACCGTAAAATTAATCCAATAAAGCAAACAAAAAATCATTAATCTACTTAATATTTTAAATAATTATCGGTAACTGAAAAAAAGTGTTGCTATTTTAAGAAATGCTGTAAGTTACAGTATAATCTGACAGGTGTGTAATGATTTCCCCTAAGGTCACTCAAGTTCACGTGGAGTGTAAAAAAAAAAAAAGATGTCTATTACGTCATCAGAATATTTGACAGGGTGATTAACCAATCAGGGAAACATTGTGCATGACTTTTTTTCATGATCAAAAGGTCTGTCTGTGTATGCTTTCTACACAGAGGCATACAAGGAGCAATAAAAGTCATCAGCATGTATACAGTGTGACAGGGACATTTTGTGCAAATTACGAACAATTAAAATGGGTAATGCACAGTATTAGACATAAGTAGTAAGAAAATATAAATTATGCAAATTAGATTTTTGAGCAGCCAATAAAAATTGTTTTGCCTGCAATTAATATAAGTACCAAAAATAACTTTTATTACTTAATCGCTTGTTATAAAAACATGCAAATCATGTCAAGGATCTGCTATTAAAAAAAAAAAAAAAATTCTGCTAAGACGCATTTATTTTGCTACATGACTCATTGATTTTGCTACAGGACTCATTGTTTTCAAACATGTGCGTCATCTGACGCATTGTAAGGAATTTCTAGATTAATCACTGTATATGGATCTAAAATATTGATGTGTCACATGATAAACTTGTTGGGACACCAGGAGTAGCTCCCCTTACCTATATGAGAACAATTAGTAAACAACCTTGCATAACAGTAAGTCTTACAGGCATAAAATAAAGAATTTTTCGGCAATTAATTGCAAAAAAATGATATTCATTGCAGGCAAATTTGGGCTGCCATATTATAGGGGGAAATTTCGGCTTTGAGGGGGAAAAAAACATACTATTTTGAGGGGGGAATGGGGCCGAATTTCGCCGAATATTTTGGTGAAAAAAAAACACTGTAAACTCTAGCTATTTGGGTTTTTTCAAAGAAGATTTTTTAAGTTTTTGCTATACACATATTAATAGGAAAATCAATGACCCCCGACGGGGGCCAATTTTAACCCAAGGGCTTTTATTTGAACAAACTTGGTAGACACCCATAAGAAGATGTTTCATGCTAAACATCTAAGCTCTAGCTCATTGGGTTTTTTAAAAGAAGATATTTTAAGTTTTTACTATACACATACAGTGTTCGAAATTAGCAGTAGTCCTATAGCCCCTGACTACTAAATTTCTCCTCGGGCTACCAACTTTTCACACTTACAAGCCCGACCAGGCTACTGTATTTTCAGAGGCAATATAAACAACTGTTTTGAACAAATGATTTGTGCTAGTGAAATGTCTTTTGGGCTAGTGAATATTCAAATCTGGTCGTCCAACCAGTCTAGTGGATTTAAATTAGCATCCAAAGCTTAATTTTTCAAATATCAGTAATGATTAGTTGATTAAAACCATTATAAAGGTCTTAAAAAGACCTTTTCAGAACAGTTTTCCTTTTTAAAATTGATGAAGAAATAAAAAAGTTATGCAATTTTAATTTTCATTGAAAATGGCGAAATTTCAGAATTTTCCGCATATTATTTGCCTAATAGTCGTGTCGCGCCGGCGGAACCGACGCGTTAAGAAATATGGTTAAACTTACAGTAAAAATGTCATAACTTTTTTATTTTTTGAGGTATCTTGATGAAATTTGGAACACTGCAAGATCTCCCTATGCTGCACACAACTGCTTTCCATTTTATGTACTATCATGACTTTAATAAAACAAAATAAACAACATTCTGTTACCAGTGATCTGAAAATTTATTTTATTTTCTGGTATAATGCTAAAATTTATTTTATCGCATGCATATATATCATACATCATCAAAATTTCATCACAATAATTTTCATTTTCAATATATCATTAACAAAGTATATACATATCAAAGCAATTCAGTGCTTAATAAAATATATTTTATAACAATAACTGAATAAGATTACATTTAAAGTAATTTAATTTAAATTACATATACATTTTGCAAATGAGATCCAAATATCTTATTCAAAATAACCAGTGGTCTAGTGTCTTTTTTATTATTTAACTACTTTACAGTTAGAAATAATACTTCTTAAATTTCACAAACAGTTTGTTTATTTCATCAGTTTCTTCAATTTGCCACATACGGCCAGAATTTAAACAGTTTGAAACAAAACCTATTTTCAGAATGAAGTCTTTTTCTACAGTTTTGAATGTCTTCACGTGCAGGCCAACAAAAATGTCCCACTTTTCTTGCTGGGGACATAAACTTAACAACAAACATAGTTCTATTTGAATTAACAGAAGACACAATTCCGGGATACCATGTATCTTGATAGGCTACAGCAATGTACTCATTTTCTTTAACAATGTCATTTTTCGACAAGTCGCGTTTAAATTGATCTTCCTCATTGAAATTCTCTTCCTCCAAACTATCATCTTCATTGCACTTTTGTTTTTTAGTTTACTTTTGCCTGTCACTTTGTTCATTTTTCTTTTCTTCCCTTTTTCTTTTATTTGAGCCATGTCCGCATTTAATTTCACTCATAACACTTTTTTCTTGTGTTCGGTGTTCATCTCTCAGTTGTTTTCCTCCTTTACGTGCTTTTTTCATCACATTTTCAAGTTCATCCCTAGGCATTTTATTTAACCAACTAATCATTTGAAGTCTATTGCGTTTTTAATAACTGAACTGAGGAATGATGATGCATTGAAGCACTTGGTCGGACGTCGCTGGCTGCTATCCAGATCTCCAAAATGATGTTCGCAAGCTAAATTTGTCACATGGGCAAAACCTGTTCTTTGGAGGTTGTCTTTTTGAGGGTTGAACACCAAATTGTCCATCAGGGAGAAAGTCCACAAGCTGTTTATCAACAGTTTTCTTCATGGAGAGGCCACTAATTTAACTGTATTCAGTAATATTTCTCGGCATGGCAAACCGTTCTCTGGCTCGATGATTACAGACAGTTTTGCTCTTAAACAGTTGACGGTATGGAAAATCACTAATGTCATGGGGGTCTTCATTACTCCAGTGGGAATCAAGGTGCCCATATGTTTGCCGGGTCATCTTGACAAATTTCCAGGAAGTTTCTGATGTCATTTATTTCAGGATACAGTTCAACATATGGGGACTTTGTTGCTTGTTAAAAGTTTCCAGAAGGGCCAGTTATTCTCAGATAAAATAAACCTAGACACTTGTATTAGAGTCATGATAATGTCAGATTTTAGATCTGCAAGAACAGATTTTAGCTTAAGATTGGGGGTTTTCACCGTTTCAAGGACTTTAATGAAGTCATCACGGTGCACAAAAATTTCAGCGGCTGTCTGAAACAAAGCGTTTAAAGCGGTTATCTTTATAATTTCCTATCACAGACTTTAACCCATTTGCTGCACAGTGTGCTTCCCATAGGTCACGTATGCCATGATGGTCACCAGCTGGACCAAATACCTCGGACACTGTTCGTATAGTACGTTCAACCACTGTGCCTTTAGTGTTCCAGAACTTAAAGACAGACAAACTATCACGACCAAGTGGACCATGATCAGAGGCGATACCTGATTCATGCTCTTTGAAATTCATTCCAATATACCGATGACACCCTAAAAGTACATGCGCCATGCAATGAAAGTGCAGAACTTCCGGATGTTGTGTCTCATCACAAACTTTCAAAACTTCATCACGCCAATTATCCAGAAGTCTGTCAGCTTTTTTTTCATTACTTGCGCGATCACTCATTGTGAAGGCTAATTTTTCTAAGGAGGTTTTCACAAAACTGTCTGTACTTACACCTTTGTTCATATTTGCATTAACATTTGCCAATTCATTCATATGATTTTTGGTTACGTTATTAATTGTCTCTACAGTTTCATGGGCAACTCTGTTGAAACCTAGGCTAAGGACATCTCCTGATGAGAGGGTAATTGTTGTGTCTAGGATTTACTGTTTCTTTCGTGTTGTTCCATCTCTATTAAGTCCCCAATTTTCTGTTTCGGATAACTGTTTGGATATAAAGGCTTTGGCTAGGTAGTGACCTTCGCCGACAATTGTTTGAACTGTGGTGCTGGAAGGCAAATCTGTTTTACGTAGATCTTTACCAAAGAGATGCTTAGAAACTGTCTTAATAACATTTGGTACTTTCTCAACCGCAACCTCAAGTCCACTTAGTTCAATTATGCACATACGCAAGTTATCACTGAATGTACCATCAACATTTTTTGTTTCACATGCTTGTTGGTTGATCTGCTCTTTCAGTATGTCATTGTTTATTTCAAGTTCACGGACTTTTGCTTCATTTTCACTTACTTTAGATCTCAAAGATTTGACAAGGTCACTTTCTTTTAAGTCACTTTTCAGTTTTTGTGCAAGTTTTGTAGCTCTAACTTTATAATAACTTGCAGTCTTCTGTGCCTGAAGTTTCTTTTGCTCTTGTAACTTGTTTTCGTAATTTTGTTCTTCATTTTGATTTTCTTTCAGATGATTATTTTCAAGTGTTAAGCGTTCAATAGATTCTGAATCAACTAAACCCTGTCTTTTTTGACGCAACAACTGCCTCTCAGTTTCTCGAAGCAAGCGCAGATTTTTCCTAGAGGTTTCATCTCTCTTGTTTACGTTCCTTACAGAGAAGTGGCCAATTTTATTTTCAAGCACTTTCACATTTTCTTTTAATAAACCTATCTGTTTATTAACCTGCTGCAAGGCCTTTTTCTTTCTATTAAGTTCATACTCATACGTGTTTAATGTCTTAGTTTCATCTTTGCTAAATTGAATTGTGTTTGAAACATTAGGACCATCATAGCATGATTTGTTTTGTTCATTTTCATTTTTTTCACATTCCAGTCTGTTTACTTGAATTTCAGATGTACATAATTCTGTCTCATTTTGCCTTGGGCTGATCAAACCGTTTTCGCATATTAAAGACTCATCAGGACTATGTTCAATACTTTTACAGGGTGTAACAAACAGTTTTTTTGCCGGTGTCCCAAATGGCTTTTTATTCAATTCATCCACTGATGAAATGCCACCAACTTTCTTTTTCGAGACCAGTTTCTTTTTTGTTTCAATGGCACGATTGATTCTGGTCTTCAGGGTTGACTGGTTAGACGACAATAAATCTGGCTGGAGGGACTTAATAATGTCAATCACTTTGTTCAAATTTTTAAAATATGTCTGCAGTTCAAATATCAACCCAGTTTTAATACACTGATTTGTAAGAGGTTTGATTATATTGAGATTATTTATCTGTTTGTTGGTCAACTGAATTTCCATACAATATGGACCCAGGAATTCTTCTTCCATGGTTATAAATCATACCACAGGAAACAAAGCTCTATGCATCTGAAAAAAAAAAAGAACTTTGAACTTCATTGTAACCAAAGTCAAAATTGCACAGGTGTTTTGAACTGACTGTACTTTTCTTTGTTTTAAACACAATGAAAACCGTTATTTTTAAATGGTAATTCATGAAACTTATCAGAATTAAAGATTATTTTTTAAAACAACGAATAATAAACATTATCATAGCACTTTCATAACAAAATTAATGATTTTGGGGTAAAATTTTAAAACCGCACTATAGACTTATATAGCAGGTGCACGGTCGGGAAATAAATCGCTAATTAATTAATAATTATAAGACTATGTTTGAAATTAAATAAGCTGGGCATACATTATAATGTATATTTGTTGCCAGAATGTTTGTTTTCTTTAAATATGCGATATTAATCGCTTACTCAGACTTTTGAAAAATGTTGTTTTCACCGTATCGGTAAATTCAAAATGGCGGACGGACGCCGCATGGAGTGAAGCACGCTTCATCAGAAATCAACATTTTTTGCTTCCCGATGCGGGTACCTAAATCTCTTTTGATTTTAATAAATTATACCTCATTTAAAAGAAAAATTTATTCCCTTTATACTGATATATGAATTTTATGAACTTACCGAATAAATTTTGTGAAAATCGTCGTAGACTTTGGGTGATTGTAACTTTTTTTTTTGTCAACATACGAAAATAATTCAACATCCGGGTGAAAGGTCATTCTTTTTTCTGATTGGTGATATTTAAATCATGAATATTCATAACTAATTAATAACCCGCAAATTATATCACGCGACCTACATGTGTCAATCACACGTCTTATCGATGACTTTACAAATTACCGTAAAATTTGTAGCGTGCATTGGATTTAACTCACCATTATAAAAAAACGTTTTAAAATACAAAAATGATATTTATGTCATTTGAAAGATAATTCAATTTCCTTTTAAATGATATATAAATTATACAGAAATATTTTGAAAAAAATTGTCAATAATTTTGATTTATCATGGTACTATCGATTTTTTGGAAAATTCTTAATCTGCATGGCTTATCAGCTGGGGTTGCTATTTAAATCCTAATTTCTTACACCGCACATAGTTAAAAACAATGACACCCCTGGGGCGGGGCCAGTTTTGACCCCAGGGCTTTTATTTGAACAAACTTTGTAGACACTTACTAGAAGATGTTTCATGCTTAATATCTAAACTCTAGCTATTTGGGTTTTTTCAAAGAAGATTTTTAAGTTTTTTGCTTTACAAATATAAGGAAAATCAATGACCCCTGGGGCGGGGCTAATTTTGACCCCAGGGCATTTATTTGAACACAGTTTGTAGACACTCACTAGAAGATGTTTCATGCTTAATATCTAAACTCTAGCTATTTGGGTTTTTTCAAAGAAGATTTTTTAAGTTTTTGCTTTACACATAATTATTAGGAAAATCAATGACAACTGGAGAGGGGCCAATTTTCACCCAAGGGCTTTTATTTGAACAAACTTGGTAGACACCCATTAGAACATGTTTCATGCTAAATATCTTAGCTCTAGCTCTTTGAGTTCTTTTAAAGAAGATTTTTTAAGTTTTTATTATATGCATATTGGGAAAATCAATGACCCCTTGGGGGAGGGCCAATTTTGAACCCAGGGCTTTTATTTGAACAAACTTGGTAGACACTCACTAGAAGATGTTTCATGCCAAATATCTAAGCTCTAGCTCTTTGGGTTCTTTAAAAGAAGATATTTAAAGTTTTTTCTTTCGGTTGCCATGGCAACCAGAGTTCTGCATGGAATTAAATTATTTGAACAATTTTTAATGCATGGAATTAATTTATTTGAACAATTTTTAAAGGTGACCACCAAAGGAACAATCCTGTGAAGTTTGGATGAAATTGGCTAAGTGGTTTATGAGGAGATGTCATTTAAAGTAAAAGTTTATGGACGGACTGAGGCCGGACGAAAAGCGATCACAAAAGCTCATGTGACAGATGAGCTAAAAACACTCAGTGATTTTTCTCACTTAATTGGGAAGAGGCCTTAGCCTATTGATTTTGGGAAAAATTATCGCTAAAATTGCTGATTTGGGAAGTAAAAGAGCTGGAATAAGTTCAGATTTTTGGGAAAACTGCATGATTTTAAAGAAAATTTCAATTGGGAAGAGGCCTTTTTTCGGAGTCTGTTATATAGGTAAAAAATCACTGACACTGTATAGGGGGCCCGTTATGCTCGACTATACCACGTGAAATAAACAAGGTCAAAATGTCTCAAAAGTCTATAACGAATTTTCTAATGACGAAATGGCCGGCAGACAAATCTGATGGAGATTCTATTGCCTCTAAAATATCAAAATCAAATATAGAGGAAACATCTAAGAAGGCAGTAACTGCAAGCTTGAAAACTGGATATTGTTATGGGTGATTTATCAACCGTGACTCAAATGGCCTGCAAAACATGTAAAATGTTTGCACCTGCAGAGAGTGTATCTAAGGTATTTATATTTAATTACATTTTCTGTCTATTTATTAACCAGAATGGAAAGATCATATATATGTAGTTATAAATATGGTCTTGCCCCTTTCTGTCCATTCTGTTTGTCTTTTAATGTCCAATCTTTTATATGGTCTTGGGAGTGGCTGGGGGGGGGGGGGGGTTGCAATAAAAACTGCCTAGGCTAGGGAGGGGTATCGCCAAGTTTTTTTTAGGTTGTAGAAACCATATTTATTTAACCCATTGCTTCATGAGCATTTTGTGAAAAATGGCTGTTTTCATTGAAAAGTCTCCCGTTACAAGTTCAAATTGCTATAATACTATAAAAACTGCTTCAACACTAATCAAACTTGGCACAAATGTTGACTGGACCATTGTCCTTGCAACAACATGCTCAGACTTAAATTTTCTGTTACCATGGCAACGAGGGGACATCTCAAAATTGCCAAAATCACTATTTTGCGTTGATTTTTTCCATCAAAATTGATTTCAAAGTGCTGCAACTTATCAATGGATTGAGATAGAGTCAAATGCTTTTCAGCGTTGGTTACACGTTACCTTATGATCAATCTGGGGTCATTTACAGCCTCTCACAAGTCCAAAATTTTCTTGGCGATGAGGGGGACTCCGCCCCCTTCAAACCCCCCAAAACAGAAGGGGGCACATCCCCCTTCTGGCAACCCCCTGATGTATCTTTTGGTTGGGGGGCCGCGCCGAAAAAGAGGTCAATTTTTTTAACAACATTTCTCAAACAAAAACAAGTGTTTGGGGCCTAAATAAGGCATTTTTTCATCATTTGAGACAACAAAAAGGGGGGGGGGGGGGAAAAAGGCGTTAAAAGGCGTGTATATGAAGTAATGGGTTAACTGAAAATGATGAAAATACTTGAAATTACCCTAAATCGCGTTTTTTCATGTTTAAACATGGCCTGTCATATAAATTTGAAGAAAAATTGTTGTTTTGTAGATTTTTTTATTTTTTTCATTAACCCATTGCTTCATGAGCATTTTGTGAAAAATGGCTGTTTTCATTGAAAAGTCTCCCGTTACAAGTTCAAATTGCTATAATACTATAAAAACTGCTTCAACACTAATCAAACTTGGCACAAATGTTGACTGGACCATTGTCCTTGCAACAACATGCTCAGACTTAAATTTTCTGTTACCATGGCAACGAGGGGACATCTCAAAATTGCCAAAAATCACTATTTTGCGTTGATTTTTTCCATCAAAATTGATTTCAAAGTGCTGCAACTTATCAATGGATTGAGATAGAGTCAAATGCTTTTCAGCGTTGGTTACACGTTACCTTATGATCAATCTGGGGTCATTTACAGCCTCTCACAAGTCCAAAATTTTCTTGGCGATGAGGGGGACTCCGCCCCCCTTCAAACCCCCCAAAACAGAAGGGGCACATCCCCCTTCTGGCAACCCCCTGATGTATCTTTTGGTCGGGGGGCCGCGCCGAAAAAGAGGTCAATTTTTTTAACAACATTTCTCAAACAAAAACAAGTGTTTTGGGGCCTAAATAAGGCATTTTTTCATCATTTGAGACAAACAAAAAGGGGGGGGGGTGAAAAAGGCGTTAAAAGGCGTGTATATGAAGTAATGGGTTAACTGAAAATGATGAAAATACTTGAAATTACCCTAAATCGCGTTTTTTCATGTTTAAACATGGCCTGTCATATAAATTTGAAGAAAAAATTGTTGTTTTGTAGATTTTATTTTTTTCATTAACCCATTGCTTCATGAGCATTTTGTGAAAAATGGCTGTTTTCATTGAAAAGTCTCCCGTTACAAGTTCAAATTGCTATAATACTATAAAAACTGCTTCAACACTAATCAAACTTGGCACAAATGTTGACTGGACCATTGTCCTTGCAACAACATGCTCAGACTTAAATTTTCTGTTACCATGGCAACGAGGGACATCTCAAAATTGCCAAAAATCACTATTTTGCGTTGATTTTTTCCATCAAAATTGATTTCAAAGTGCTGCAACTTATCAATGGATTGAGATAGAGTCAAATGCTTTTCAGCGTTGGTTACACGTTACCTTATGATCAATCTGGGGTCATTTACAGCCTCTCACAAGTCCAAAATTTTCTTGGCGATGAGGGGGACTCCGCCCCCCTTCAAACCCCCCAAAACAGAAGGGGGCACATCCCCCTTCTGGCAACCCCCTGATGTATCTTTTGGTCGGGGGGCCGCGCCGAAAAAGAGGTCAATTTTTTTAACAACATTTCTCAAACAAAAACAAGTGTTTGGGGCCTAAATAAGGCATTTTTTCATCATTTGAGACAACAAAAAGGGGGGGGGGTGAAAAAGGCGTTAAAAGGCGTGTATATGAAGTAATGGGTTAAGAAGGCTATCACCAGCCTGTACATTCTATTTCAACATTACATGATCCATGGCTAAAACGCCAAAAACTTCAGTCATACCTTTTGGTCCCCAACCAGTAATCTATTTGTCCCCTGCCTTTTCGAAGAAAAAAAGGGGGGGATATAGAAATAGGCTCTGTCCGTACAAACCCAGAGGTACTTGTTTGACTTCGAGGACAATAGGTAACAGTAAATTCTCTTTGATCCTTTTCATTCCATTTTTACTAGTGTGTCATTTTTTCAAGGCTTAAAAAATGACACACTAGTTTGAAGACAATCCATTCAAAAATAACAAAGTTACAGCCAATAATAGCCAAAAAAAATGAAAATAATTTGACCTTCAAAGTCAAGGTCAGTTATGAGTGAAGGTCAAGGTCTGTCTGGTTATTTGTAAGGGATATCCTTGAAGATTATTATGTTCAAGTTTGAAGACAATCCATTCAAAAAAAACAAAGTTACAGCCAATAACAGCATGAACAAGCAAAATTTGGACTTTTAACCTTGATTAGGTCAAGGTGATTTATGATGAAGGTCAAGGTTAGTGTGGTCTACTGAACAGTCTTGTCCCAAGGGTTGTTGTGGCCAAGTACAGGGCTATTTTTCCTTCTATAGCAGGGGCCGTTATAGGGCTGCTTCCCCAAAGAAAAATTCTTTAAAATCATGCAGTTTTCCCCAAAAATTTAATTACATCAAGTTTTTTCTTCCCCTTTTGCAAATATACCTGGTAATTTTTCCCCAAAATTAAGGGCAGGGCTGCTGAAAAAAGCCCTGAAGTATGAAGACAATACACCAAGAAATAAACAAGAGGGCCATGATGGCCCTGAGGTCGCTCACCTGTATATAGCCCCCCCCCCCCCCCCCGGCCAATTTTTACCCAAGGGCTTTTATTTGTTTATTTGAACAGACTTGGTAGACACCCATAAGAAGATGTTTCATGCAAAACATCTAAGTTCTAGCTCATTGGGTTTTTTAAAAGAAGATTTTTTAAGTTTTTACTATACACATAGAGTAAAAAACAATGACACCCCTCGGGCAGGGCCAGTTTTGACCCCTGGGCTTTTATTTGAACAAACTTTGTAGATATTTACTTAAAGATGTTTCATGCTTAATATCTAAACTCTAGTTATTTGGGTTTTTTTCAAAGAAGATTTTTAAGTTTTTGCTATGTATATAAGGAAAAATCAATGACCCCCGGGGCGGGGCAGTTTTGACCCCAGGGCTTTTATTTGAACATACTTGGTAGACACCCATTAGAACATGTCTCATGCTAAATATCTTAGCTCTAGCTCTTTGGGTTCTTTAAAAGAAGATTTTATAAGTTTTTACTATATGCATATAAGGAAAATCAATGACCCCTGGGAGGGGCCAATTTGGACCCCAGGGGTTTTATTTGAACAAACTTGGTAGACATTCACTAGAAGATGTTTCATGCCAAATATATAAGCTTTAGCTCTTACAGTTCTTTAAAAGAAGATTTTTTAAGTTTTTACTATATGCATATACGGAAAATCAATGACCCCCTGGGCGGGGCCAATTTTGACCCCAGGGCTTTTATTTGAACAAACTTGGTAGACATTTACTAGAAGATGTTTTATGCCAAATATCTAAGCTCTAGCTCTTACGGTTCTTTAAAAGAAGATTTTTTAAGTTTAAACTATATGCATATAGGGAAAATCAATTACCCCCCAGGGCGGGGCCAATTTTGACCCCAGGGCTTTTATTTGAACAAACTTGGTAGACATTCACTAGAAGATGTTTCATGCCAAATATCTAAGCTCTAGCTCTTTGGGTTCTTTAAAAGAAGATTTTTTAAGTTTTACTTTATGCATATAGGGAAAATCAATGACCCCCTGGGGCGGGGCCAATTTTGACCCCAGGCTTTTATTTGAACAAACTTGGTAGACATTCACTAGAAGATGTTTCATGCCAAATATCTAAGCTCTAGCTCTTACAGTTCTTTAAAGGAAGATTTTTTAAGTGTTTACTATATGCATATAGGGAAAATCAATGACCCCGGGCGGGGCCAATTTTGACCCCAGGGCTTTTATTTGAACAAACTTGGTAGACACTCACTAGAAGATGTTCCATGCCAAAAATCTTAGCTCTAGCTCTTACAGTTCTTTAAAAGAAGATCTTTTAAGTTTTTACTATATGCATATAGGGAAAATCAATGACCCCCCGGGGGCGGGGCCAATTTTGACCCCAGGGCTTTTATTTGAACAAACTTGGTAGACACTCATTAGAAGATGTTTCATGCCAAATATCTAAGCTCTAGCTCTTAGGGTTGTTTAAAAGAAGATATTTAAAGATTTTTCTTTCGGTTGCCATGGCAACCAGAGTTCTGCATGGAATTAAATTCTTTGAACAATTTTTAAAGGTGACCACCAAAGGAACATTCCTGTGAAGTTTGGATGAAATTGGCTCAGTGGTTTATGAGGAGATGTCATTTAAAGCAAAAGTTTACGGACGGACGACGGACGGACGGACGCCGGACGAAAAGCGATCACAAAAGCTCACCCTGTCACTTTGTGACAGGTGAGGCCTAAAAAAAAAAATTGTTTTGTTAGGGTAACATGCTCTCAAGGAATAGGTAGGGTAGGTCGGATTTTTTTTTTTTTTTTTTTTTTTTTTTTTTTTGAAATTTAGATATGGAAATTTCTGACATCCCTCCCGGGTGGCACAAATACATCCCTTCTATGTTTTCAAAAGACATTTCAGGTGTAACAATCTTAAACTCTCAGCGTTCTTCTGGTGAAGATCACACGCCGTTTTACAAATATTGACAATGTGATCTGCCATTTTGTAACTAAGAGCGGTGTTAAAACCTGTGCCGTACCCAGGGCTCATCCTGGGCGGAAATTTTAGGGAGAAGTGACTTCCTCGTGAAAAATCAGCAGAAGGGAAACATCCCAATGTTTATGCATTAACATGCATGGCTATACATCCTTTAACTAGAATAGAAACACAATCTATTTATCAGCTATTTATAAGCTTTCTCATATATTTTTGATAATAATGTGTAAGAAAACTATGATGAATAAATTAACTTTATATTTTTACTTTCCAGATAAAGTTACATTGGATAATGATTAATAAAATCTGTCTATCCTGTTCTGTTTACAGAAATTTCTTTTATGATCTTCTATGTTGTATTGTCATATTTATGTGCATATAATTATGCTTATAAAACAATTTTCAAATATCGAAGAATATGTAAAATATGTACTGCAAACATTTGTGCACATTATATTTGATCACTAAAATTATATACATTCATTTCTTATTGAAAAATTCGACTGAGAAATTATAGAAAATAAATTTCTAATTACCTCCCTTTATTTTCATGAAATGTTAAACTCGGTAATATCTTTATAAATAATGCTTTTTGAAAATTTACAATATTAATAAATCTTAATCTGAGCGTCATATTTATGACATTAAAACAAATATGTATATATTGAAACAATAAGAACACTTCTTTCCTGACAAATTTTGTTGTTATATACATGAGCACATGATATACGACCGATATGTCGCATGCCGATCATGATTCGTAGTTTTAGGATGTCGTGCCCACGTGCGTACAAGCTGTGTCAAATTTGGCATTTCTACAAAGATAACAATGCAAAACACTCTCACTGTCTACAACATACCAATCATAAGATTTTTGCGAATTGACTAACAATTTTGTGATAGCCGTGAAAAACCCATTGGACATCGCCTTTACTTCGGTTAAACACCGCGTGTATATCAATTAGGGAAGATTTGCACGTGTTTAGATGATCGGAAAAAAATTAATCTATAATTATCGCCAAATCCCGTATTAAACTCGCAAAATATACCCGTTTCGGGCCGATGCTCTCATTATTTACTGTTTAGAGTAGGCGGTCTATCGCTTTGCATACAGGTAGAGGGGTAGTATATAGCGATGCTCTGATTGGATAATGATAATTAGCAGTCGTCATATGGGCGGATACAATCTCTGCTCTTTACATCGGCAAGTAATTACTCTTTGGGAATTAAGATTTTATCGGCGATGTTGACTTCTCTTTGATCAATTGGGAGAGCGAAATGGAAATATACACAGCGAAATTTTCGCCTGAATTGCCCTTCACACTGCTCATTGAGTACCTCAATAATACGGTATTTTCATGGATTTTTTTTTTTTTTTTTTTTTTTTTTTTTTTGGACATGAAAAAAACGGTAGGGTCGGCGCATATTATTAGGTAGGGTCGGGTGACCCGAACAGAACAATTTTTTTTTTTAGGCCTGAGCTAAAAAGTTATGATCCAGGTACAAGTTTGCGGACGCAGTGTTTTTTCTCTTTATATAACTACTACCCTAAAACGGTACCATTCCCAATGGAAAATAGACATTAAAATTCCCAATTTCCAATGTTAAATTCCCAAAATGGCTGTTCAAAATGCCCACAAAGCCAAGTGATTTTTCTAAAATCATTTAAATCCAACATATTCATATAAATTACAACTCAATAGTTCTATCTGGACAGTGGAAGCTGTTAGCTATCTTTATTCATGATGTCTAATCTCATTTGTAGCTGAAAAAATGCATTAAAAAAATTCCCAATTTAAGTCAAAATAACGCATTTTTTTCCCAGTCAGTCTGGTACCGGCACCATTCCAAATGTAGAGAAAAAAAACGCTGGGAGGGCAAACTACAACTTTATCAACTGAAATAAACTAGTGTACAGATATACTATGCTCATCCTTGAGTAAAATATTTTAATCAAATAAATTCATTAAAATCTATTAAATTATTCTGTCTCAATTTCAACAAGAGCCATGTCAACATGGCCCCCCCCCCCAATCCCCCGCCGAATGTGTTTGCTCATTGGAAGAATGTATATGTAGTAGAGCGGAATAATTCTATTTTAAGAGGTCTTTTGGTAATGAAAACTGATGGCTATAGTGATTACAGATTTGAAACCTATGTGAATACTGATGGCTGAAAATAACAAAGCGCAATTACTGAAAAATAATGCAGGGTAGGTTATCATTATTGTGTGCTGCATCCCTCCTCAGTAAAATCTATCCACCTATGAAGTTTCAAGTTGATACCGCAAATACTTTTTGAGAAAAAATTAAAGTATGAAAAAGAACAAAGGGCAATAACTCAAAAATTATAAAAGGTAGAGTTATCATTCTTGTGCAGTGCACACCTCCCGAGTCAGAGATCTATGCACCTATGAAGTTTCATTTTGATATCTCAAAGGCTTTTTGAGTTATGCTCTGGACAAAAATTAATTTTGAAAAATAACAAAGGGCAATAACTCAAAAATAATGCAGGGTAGAGTTATCATTCTTAAGCACTGCACTTCTCCTCAATGAGATCCATCCACCTTTGAAGTTTAAAGTTGATACCTCAAATACTTTTTGAGATAAGCTCTGGACAAAATAGCATGAAAAAAAAAGGGCAATAACGCAAAAATTGTATAGGGAAGAGTTATCATTCTTGCGCACAACATTCCTCCTCAATAAGATCTATCCACCTATGACATTTCATGTTGATATCTCAAACACTTTTTGAGTTATGCTCCACTCGGGTGAAAAATTAGGTATGAAAAATAACAAAGGGCAATAACTCAAAAATTATGAAAGGTAGAGTTATCATTCTTGTGCACTGCACACCTCCTGAGTGAGATCTATGCACCTATGAAGTTTCATGTTAATATCTCATAGGCTTTTGGAGTTATGCTCTGGACAAAAATCAATTTTGAAAAATAACAAAGGGCAATAACTCAAAAATCATGCTAGGTAGAGTTATCATTCTTGTGCACTGCACTCCTCCTCAATGAGGTCTATCCACCTATGAAGTTTCAAGTTGATAACTCAAATACTTTTAGAGATATGCTCCGGACAAAAATGTCGGACGGAAGGACGGACGGACGGAGACTATTTCTATATCCTCCGCCGAAATTTTTCGGCGGGGGATAATAAAGGAATGAATAAACTATGCATGGGAACAAGTTAAGTTGGTTCTTTCAAAACTGTCAGGTTTTTTTTAATGACACTATATATTGACAGTGATTTTTTTACCTCTGCATCCCGAGTTCAGGACTCATTGAATTTGCTGTGGATGCAAAGTTTCAAATAATGTGCATCTTTTGGATGCATACTTTTTCTGAGTAGGGAGTCCTGTCTGACAGGAATTTGGTAATAAATACCAAATTGTGTTCAAGTTATGTCAATCATATTCTAGGTCTGCAAATCTTCTACAGATAAGAAATAATAATGAGTGCTTTACTAATGATTATTAAGCATAAAATATTAAGGAAAATGAAGTTTTGATTAATCTCAAACTAAATTAATGGAAATAAACTTATTAAATTTATTTGACAGTTTTGAATTATTTCAGTATCAGAAGCATTGTAATTAATGCAGGGCTCATCCGGAAGGGCGATTCAGGCGATAACTTCGCCGTGTATATTTCCATTTCGCTCTCCCAATTGATCAAAGAGAAGTCAACATCGCCGATAAAATCTTAATTCCCAAGGAGTAATTACTTGGCGATGTAAAGAGCAGAGATTGTATCCGCCCATATGACGACTGCTAATTATCATTATCCAATCAGAGCGTCGCTTTATACTACCCGTCTACCTGTATGCTAAGCGATAGACCGCCTACTCTAATCAGTAAATAAATCGAGCATCGGCCCGAAACGGGTTTAATTGTGTGACAGTTTTGCGAGTTTAATACCGGATAATGCGATAATTATAGATTGTTTTTTCCCGATTATCTGAACACGTGCAAATCTTCCCTAATTGATATACACGCGGTGTTTAACCCGAGTTAAGGCGATGTGCAATGGGTTTTTCACGGCTATCACAAAACTGTTAGTCAATTTAAAATAATCAATTTCATTCATGATCAGCGACTGGATTAAAAACTTAATCATATTTTGAATGATTTCAGTCCGTTAACATCAATTAAAAATTGTTGTCGCTCACGTCATGGCTACGAAATGCCCAAAACTAGCAGTAAAAGAAAGTTACTGATTCTGATACATCTACGCGAAAATTTAAGAAAGCCAATTCGCAAAAATTTTACGATTGGTATGTTGTAGACAATGAGAGTGTTTGGCATTGTTATCTTTGTAGAAATGCCAAATTTGACACATCTTACGCACGTGGGCACGACATCCCGGAAAAACTACGAATAATGATCGGCCATGTATATAACAACAAAATTTGTCAGGAAAGAAGCGTTCTTATTGTTTTAATATAGATATGTGTTTTAATGTCAAAAATATGACGCTCAGATTAAGATTTATCACTATTGTAAATATCAAAAAGCATTATTTATAAAGATATTACGAGTTTAACATTTCATGAAAATAAAGGGAGGTAATTAGAAATTTCTTTTCTATAATTTCTCAGTCGCATTTTTCAATAAGAAATGAATGTATATAATTTTAGTGATCAAATATAATGTGCACAAATGTTTGCAGTAAATATTTTACATATTCTTCCATGTTTGAAAATTGTTTTATAAGCATAATTATATGCACATAAATGTGGCATAACAACATGTAAGGTCTTAAAAAAAGTTCTGTATTTAGAACAGATTAGGCAGATATTGTTAATCAATATCCAATGTAACTTTATATTGAAAGTAATAATGTAAAATTAATCTGGGACATAAGATACAGAATTAATTTATTCATCATAATTTTTCATACACATTATTATCAATAAATCTACATGAAAATACATAAACAAATATTTAGAGGAAGCTTATAAATAGCTGATAAATAGATTGTGTTTATATTATAGTTAAAGGATGTATAGCTATGCATGTTAATGCATACACATTGGGTTGTTTCCCTTCTCCCTATTTTTCGCGAGGAAGTCACTTCTCCCTAAAATTTCCACCCAGGATGAGCCCTGTAATGTAGAAATCAAATTCAATTTTTCTTCATTCCATTGTTAATATACCTTTCATATCACTAAAGCAATATTAAGCCTTGTAACTTAGATTAGTCGGCTAAATTTTAGGACTCATAGATTTATAGCTCAGCGAGTCCTAGGACCCACACTGATGAGTTTGTAAAAAAATCACTGTATTGATATTGTAACTACCTTTAGTGTGTAAAATAATTTTATACATAACATATCTTCTTTCTGTGAAGTCAAAACATATTTATTTTATATTTACAAATAGACTGTGTAGCAATTCTAAATATTTTCTAATGTCAAATTTGAGCATAGTATATCCCTCACTGTCAACTATTAACACCATGGTCACCAGTCAATTGAATGCAAGTTATTGTTTCAACCAAAGCTGGCTTTAATTTAGAGTGTTGTTATAATACAGTGAGTTACTTAAGTAACAGCAAAAAATAAATTACTGATGATCGATTATTAAACCTTGTAATCGATCATCGCCGATCGGTCCTTTAAACGATCAATTTTCGATTATACTCGATCATCGTTTAATCCCTACAATACAATCAGAAATAAACAAATTAGTTTCTTAGTTAGGAGAAGAACCTAGCTGAACTGTGTCAAATTTTTTGGTCTCTAGGTTAAAAATTATTAAATCTGTACGGAAAAATGTTCCAAAAGTGTCCGGTTGATGGTCTCCGACCAGTATTAAGGAAAACATAAATACTTCATATTCCGCCCGGAGCAGTGAAGTCAAGTGACGTCAGCACATGTAGTGCCAAACAAAATATTTTGTTGACATTTGACTAAATTTTTGCAATTTATTATTATGTAATGCTTCGATTTAAAATATCTGCGGTTGTAAAAGGTATGATTTTGTATTGCGTATGGAAATGGCTAAATCGAGTGTAGGACAAAAGCCCTCCCGTCCAAAATTGACAAGGCGGACAAAAGCCCTCCCGTAAAAATGACAGGGCGGACAAAAGCCCTACCGTAAAAATGACTGGGCGGACAGAAGCCCTCCCGTGAAAATAACAGGGCAGACAAAAGCCCTCCCGCAGCAAATACATATATGTACATTGAATAGTTTATATTTTCTTTTCAATGCACTCAACATATTAAAATTGTAATCATGAATATTTTTGTTTTCCATTGGCAAAACCGTGTTTGTATGAGCTTGAGCACATTCCTGAGGGGCATCTGAATAATTAGTGCTAAAATCTGTAAGTCCATATTTATTCGGGCCGTATTTATTCACGTAGATATGAAGGATTATTCTATGTGAAAATAATATTAATAGAGTATTAATTGATGAAAAGAAGTTAAAATTATCTAACTTAAAAGTTAAAAACATTTATAATAAATGTGCCTTGTAATGAGTCAATTACTTTTAAAAGTGACTTTGTTTTTAACGGCATTCGTGTAAAAAGTTACCTCGTTAAACATTTCAGTTAGGTATATTCAGAATAAAAGATGATTCTAGCTCATACCAGTACTAAGCCAAGGCCAATTGAAAACAACAAGAAATATATACATGTAACAATTTTAATATGTTGAGTGCAATGAAAAAACACACAAGTATTCAACATACATATTTATTTTTGTTACGGGAGGGCTTTTGTCCGCCTTGTTAATTTCACGGGAGGGCTTTTGCTGCCCTGTCATTTTCGCCGGAGGGCTTTTGCTGCCCTGTCATTTTCGCGGGAGGACTTTTGTCTGCCTTGTCATTTTTTGACGGAGGACTTTTGTCCGTTTCCCAGCTAAATCAGTTCACTGAACAAATAAAAAAAGCATTTTCGGGGCCGTCCGGGTTTGGTGGTCGTCCGGTTTTGGTTAGTCCAATAGATTAGACGTTACAGGCTTGTTATAGTTTTATGTTTGTCAAGCCCGACGTCTTAATAGTTATTGCTCATAAACGCGTAGCATTTTGAAAAATTAAAAAAATGTCTGTCGACTTGCCTTTCAAGCTTTATTCAAAAGCTTATCTTCTGTTCTTTCAATTGCATGGTCCATCATTAACAAAAACTTTCAAACAATGTACTTATCAATTAAAAATAAAATATAAATATCAGTCTATTTTGCTCATCGCCGTCATCGGCCATACTGGTTAAGTAAAGCGTTTTACAGATTGATTCCAATTTTGTGAACAGAAAATTATATTCGAACACACTGACAGTGCATGGGCAATTATTTCGTTGAAAAAATATTCCGTTAGAAACTTCTGGACTCATTTAAAGGCTTGCATTTGAATTAGCCAATCAGATTTCGCGCACTGTATGGCGGCCATTTGTATATCGACTGTACACGGAATTTAATTAAATGAGAGGATTTAATCATGATTTTTCGGATGTGACAGTTCAATCATTTTGTTAAAAGGTAGAGTATTCATTTTTTAGTTTTGTTCATAAATAGGTCAAAATTAATGTAAATACATGCTGTTTTAATTGTTGAAATTCATTAGATCTAAATCGATGTCTAATGTCATTTTTTTTGCTACACGATTTTGCAAAGATCTGTTAAGACCTAGCATAACATGGAAAATGAAAAATGTAAAATATCAGATTAATGAATGATAAATATGAAATAGGTTACGTATAGGTCTTATAATTAGGACTAGGTATTGGTGGTCTCCAACCACTATATAGATCTACTGTAAGGAAAAAAATGCTGGATTTCCCAGACTGAAAATAGTGGGAGAGTATGCTGTGAATATGGAACACTAAACAGATATCAAATTGGACTGAATATCATGTATTCAAAAGTTTTGACGCTTCTGATCTCATATCCGTCAATATGATACTGTATAGATCTTCTTATATATCCAAACAAGGCAACGCTCTTGAAAGAACGCATGGCATCATTTCTTGAAAGCTCCTTTCGTGAAGTAGATTCTGCAAAAATATATCCTTCCACAAAACTTTTTTTAGTTTAACCATAGTGAAACACCGAGTATGAAACGGTAATATCCACTCACATTCCTTATGAAATATGCACAGTAGGCCTATACACAAACGCTTCCGAACAACGGATTTTTTTTTTTTCATGATTTAAACGATTCTTTGACTACTTTTGACAATTTAAACTTCCATAACTTTAAACATGTTGCAGAAAGTACATAAATATCATATTCTAACAGACACAAACAGAATGGATACTAATAAATAATTCCAGGTATTTTCTTTACCATTTCGTGTAAATCCATTTCACCCCGATGCTTGCAATACACAGAATCTCGGAGTAAGTGCAGCCGAATTCTCTATAGACGATTCCATTATTTATGGGGTTGTTACAATTGTTCCTTTATCCTGTTTAAAGGGAAGAATTGGTATTATTCTTGTAAAATGAATAAAAAATAGGATATAATTTATTTGGTAAAGGTAAACCTTTAAAATATAGAAATATTACTCAAATACTTTTAAAAACATACGTACAATATTATGCTGACACCCCTTTCGATGTGTATTCGTCGAAATACCCATCAGCGACAAAAATTTCCCGCCTTACATTTCAGTTATCCTCGCGTGACCTTGTGACTTTTTTGTACAGGGTGTGAGCTAAAGTTTGTAAAAATTATGTGCTTCTCGAATAGTTTTTAAATATAAACATAGGCTTATATCTAAAATTAGACCTAGATCTACTGCAGCTACGTACTTTTAACAGAATGTGTTTTTAAACCAGTTTCAAAAAAAAAAATTGCCCGTAGAATCTAAGTATCTAGACGTCAATTTCTGTCATTTCCTTGAATGTGACACGATCGAGCTTTTCCATGAAAAGAAGCGTGTGGTCCACAAGGATGCGTCTGCCTTTAGAAACGAGAAACCACATAGAAATAAGGTAACTATGCAGCGCAGCAAAAGTACTAAATGCCCAGGGAAACAAGAAATCACCTGTAAGGGCCCGACGATTAGAACAGAATACAGTAAAAACCATCCATTAAGACCACCATCGGGACTGGACCAAATTGGTCTTAATTGCAAGGTGGTCTTAATTGTGAATATTTTTATCAATGCTTGCACACTTTTTGACCATGGTCTATTTTAGTCATTTTGTATGAACAAACAAACAAAAATGAATATCTTAACCTGCAAATGCAAAATAAAAGTAGACTCTATGTTGTAATTTAATAACATCTGATGGAAAGAAAGAAATTTAATATCAAATTCTATTTGGTCTGATTTCAATATTAATTATTATATGATGTACATAATTCACAAATCAAATAAGCCATTAATTCTTCGTTAAATCAATGTGCCTAACTCAACATTAAACCACTCTAAAATTTACTTTCTCACCTTATTTCATACAATATCCCTATGATATAAGGTGTTTTTGACACCTTGTGAAATTAAGTGTCATGCCTAAGAGCTTTCAAGCAGATGATAAAAGCATTTCAACAAATTTAAGGTCTACGTGTAGGTGTTGACTTTAAATCAGTGGTCTCAATAGTGGGGTAAAATAAAGAACAAAACAAAGAATTGGGGCTGAATCTGCTGGTCTTAAAGGTGGATAAGCGAGGTGTCTAAGTTCTGGATCATGTTACCATTGACATTAGCACAGAAAGTTCCGTAGTTTTAAAAAATGGTCTTGATAGTGGGGCGGTCTTAATTCCGGGGTGGTCTTAAATAGGGATTCTACGGTAATTTTATTTTTCCATCATGGGCCTTTTTGAACAGCCAAATAAAATGATATATAATATATGTTAATACATATAAATATAGGGCAAAAGAAACAAATGCTCGAAAGAAGACAAAAATTAAAAAAGTCAGTCCCAAGTGCTTTAGAATCTGCCTATAACAATAGTACTAATATGAAAGGAAAGATTTCCACTTCAGCCCCAACCCCTTTCAAAATACGCAGCGACAAAGAACTACCGGCAAAGTACCCAGCGAATCAAGAGTTATTGTTTTAAAAGGCATTGAGTAGGCCTACTTTCTTATGGTTATCAGGTTTTCTCTTGATATGTATATATTTACATGATCATTAAATTTTATGTGTTTTGTCACCTTCTCATGTAAACATGACAATTTTTAGAATTTGACTTGGACAAATTGATTTGACAGGTTTAAAAAAAGATGATAATAGGGACGGCATAGGCCTACTGTAATCGACGACTGACATGACGGAACATATAAAACACCGTCACGCAAAGCATAATTATATAACTTTAAAAAAGGGCATAACGTTACACGAACACCTTGGAACGGTCAGTTACTGGGGAGAACAGATTTCAACAATGGTCACCTTCTTATAGTACGTAAAAAAATGTGTTTCCCATCAATAGGGATTTTCCTCTGCAATGCAATAAATAAAATATTTGTAACTGTAGTTTCTAAACAATACTTGTTCACAATTCTTAAATAATGTCAGAAAGAGAAAAGAAGAAAAAAATAAAGTTGTAATGTAGATCTACGTGAACCAAGCTATCTATCAAGATCAAGATTTCTTTCTCTCCTTGGCATCAATACAATAGACACTACTCTACACATATATAGATAAGTATCGTAATCTTCATGTTTGATAATTGGTTTGGACACGACTGTTTTGTAGATAAATAACAAATCCCTGCAGTATACATATAGCATGTGTAGATGCTAAATAATAGTCGTGGCACTTGTAAATGTTGGCGGAATATTTTGTAAACTTATTTTGTTTGTATCTGTAGGACGCTCAAAATATTTTTTAGTCTTACCACCTGTTTTATGTGGAAATCTAACCTTCCATTATAATGTAGATGTAAAGTTTATTTTGTCTTCATTATTTTTTGATTACCGTCCCAAAAATTCTCAAGAGTGCTATTTATTAAAAGACATTCCTGTGAAGTTTCATCACATAGGAATTTTGTTTGTTTGTACTTCTATAACATTTGAGAAAAACTGCAGTAGAACTACACCATTAACAGAATTTACTTAAATTCAACAAAGTCGTGCGCTTCAATAGTTTCGAAATGTTTTAATGAGTTAATTTAAATAATGGAAGGCAAACAAAACTCAGGAAGCGGTTTAGATTGCTAGTTTATTATTATTATTATTATTATTATTTATGTGGTTTAATTAATATTATATTAGAGAAGTTGAGACTATAGGTTAGTTTTAAATGTAAGCATTGGACTCGGTGGTCTCATGCCAAGAGACTATGTTAAGAGTGTAAGGAATTCACAATCTATATATCAGAAGCTTGAGAAACAGATACAATATCTCATGCTAAAATAAGACAAAACATTATAAGATTTTACAGTCATAAAAAGCAAAAGGGTGGCACCTAGTGATACCCAATTAACCTATTTCATGAAGAAGTTTCACGATAGATATGATTGAATTTCATCACCAGTATGTCTACCCCTTTTAGGGTAAGTGATTACGTAACAAGTGTATACAATAGGGCCAACGCTTGTGGTATTTGCTAATTTTTCGTTATATATTTCATTACAAATATTATACCACGTTCCAGTTAGTTATTTGCCGATTCCAATGGTATATAACTTTCCACAGTAGTTTTTTTTTAACTTATCCCGCCTTTCCCGATTTGCTTGCAGAAACTTTTCTATGAGGCAATATTCTGATCAAAATATGTGTATTAATTTCTGCAAGCATATAGGGAAAGGTACAAGAGCTACATTATACAACTGCATGACAATGATTTTACTGTTTAAAACATATTCATAAAAATATCACGCATGAAGTGTGCGCTTTTAAAAAACTTTTTTCTTTTACGCGAGTAAAAACATAAAACACAGGTATTGCAACTTGATCGAGACACGTGCCAGGTATACAATTACTCAAATTCCTAGTAATTACAACTGTGGTACCAGTGTTGATTTTGTGATGAACTGTAAATTAGAAAATTAGATAATATACAAATTCTACACAGAGTTCTTCATCAGCTAATAATTATGTTGAGACATGTAAATACTTTACATCAGAAGAAACAAATTCCGTGCAACTTGTGTATACATATATATGTGTTTAGAAGTATATACAGATATTTATTTTCTTTGCTATTTACTTTCTATTTCTATTAACTAGTTCCCCCATTTTATTATTTTCAATAATGGATGAGGTTTGACATAAATTATGCCCCACAACAGTCTGAATTAATTATTATCTATCTTATTTTTATCTCGCATAATTGAAATTTCGGAAATTAGTGTAAAAGATAAACGAGCAGTTATAACTAGATAGAGAGTCTGCTGTTCCTAGTAAATAACCATAATCTCTGTGAAGAGTGATTTATTTATTTCATCTTTCTCCACTTAATTAAACATTTTCCCGAAAACTCTACCTTGGAATGCTTTATTTTTATGATGAGCTTGTCTCTAGAGACAAAAAGCAGTAAACAGCAAAAACCACCAGTAGCTACGTTTAAGTTAACCTTTTTATTATATGTGTGTAACATTGTTTGCTATCATCACAATGTATGTTTTTCACATTAGTGTCATTATTTTGAAGAAGATTTTTCTGGCATTCTTTAGAAGATTTCCCAACAAAACATGTATAGGAATCATGGCCTATTTTTTTACTAACTATGTAGGCGGGTGATTTCCAAATTATTCTAGTTTTTTTCAGACAGGTCGATTAATATCTACCTCAACACTCAAATATTGACATAATCAACTTGATATAGGTAGTAAATCTATTTCCCAATGTTATCAAAATTGTGAAACACAGAATTATCATCTCGGAAGTTGATAATATGGAATGAAAAAATTAAAATAAAACAAAATATTTAAGAGACAAATAAAAACGGATGTACGGCAATAAAAAAAGAGGAACTATATTAATTTGAATTCAAACATACGCAAAACAACATAAAACATTAAATTTTGACTGCATAAGAAAAAAAAACGTTTGACCGCAGAAGAAGAACACTTACTTCTCAATGTTGAGACATTTTAATATGCCACCTTCTGGCCTTCCCAGCTCTTCTGGTGGAGGAAAACCTTAGGTGTCCCTTATTATTTTAAAGAACAGCTTATGCGGATGTTTCTAAATTCAAATTTCTCCATTTTTTGTGTTTAAATGTTGAATTCTGCTTAAGCCGGTGCTAGGGGGCGTGGGCGTGGTAACTTGCACTTTACAGTACCGTCTATGAACATACTCAATCAAACCGAGCCTGCAACATTTTACAATTTTGCCGTGTTGGGCTTTCTTTAGGGATTCTGTTTTTCTTTATTTTAGTCAGGGTACGATATATACTCGTATAGCTGACTTTCAAGTCCCGACAGTCCTTGCAGAAGACCAACCCCTCTGTTAATTATTGGACTCACGAGTAGTTTATTAGAAGTCAGAATAGTCTTTGATAATTATGTCTAAGTTAAAGCAAGCAAGAAGAAACAAGCACATATGTTACATGTAACATTAACTGGAAGCAGCGCAACATTAATTGGTAATAAGTTACTAATATCATGAGCACATGTTGGACAATATGGAGTGTAATTAGGAATGACCACTGGAGTTATCACCACACATTTCTGTACCATTAACCTCATTTCGTCTGGTCATCAGTTATTGACCTATTAACATTGTAGAAGGACTTTATATGCGAGTAAATAAGCTGATGTACTTAATTTTGAAGCTAAAAGAACAACAAAAAGGATACATAAGATAAAATTTAACGTTAAATATAAGATTTCAATAAAAGCAACATTGAAACGGTCCTTTCTGTTTCTGTGCTTAATTTTGTAAGAAGCAAAACTATAAAACAGAGAAAACGGAATCCCTAAAAAACGCCCAAAACGACAACTTTTAATATGTTGCAGGCTCGGTTCGCTTGGACCTGTTCATGGAGGGTACTAGAAAGTTCAAATCACCGCCCTCGCCCCATATCCTCATATGAATGTGCTCGCACTGTTACCGAACAAAATAACTGTACACCAGACTAGAGTAATTATTGTTGGGATTAATATATGATGACATGCATTAGGTTAACACTAACATCCGTAATTTTGACTTGGAAATACTTCTTCACACATGAAAAAAGGAGGAAAAATCACTATCAACAAGATTTATTGCGAGATTAGCAACATAACTTATTTTGCAGTTGTTTTGTCTTATAAATAGAATATAAAAGATTCTTGTTTTGTAAATTGATTGTAAACGAAGTTCTCGAATTATTTAAAGAATAATTTGGATAGACCAACATGCAAACTAAGCTGACAATAAACGAAATGAAACATCATAGTGTTGTGTTGTTATTGGTTTGGACATAATACTATTCCGTTTGAGAAGTTATACCTTCTATGTACCATCTATACTGGGTTAGAGGGCGATGTGAACCAAGTCTTCATCAGTTTTATGAGTATTATAAATGACGGGTTACACGGGAGAATATAGCCTGGATGAGATAAATATAATCCGAGCACATATCCCGTCAGCAACTTGTTTAACTATAATAATGTACAATATGGTATTTTTATAATCTAGCTGAATTTACATCAGTTGTTTCATATAGTTATCAACGAGCTACTCATACAACGTCCAGTATGTCTACAATGTTAGCTATGATAACTTGATACTTGTTTGTTTTGGGTTTTACGTCACATCGACACAGTATAGGTCATATCGCGACGTTCCAGCTTTACTGGTGGAGGAAGACCTCAGGTGCCCTTCCGTGCATTATTTCAGGTACGAACGGGCACCTGAGTAGAACCACCGACGTTCCGTAAGCTAGCTGGATAGCTTCCTCACATGAAAGAATCCAAAGTCCCTGTCGGGATTCGAACCCACAGCGGTGAGGGGCAAGTGGTTTGAAGTCAACTACCTTAACCACTCGGCCACGGACGCCCCTAACTTGATACTGGGTAATGGTAATGTTATACATAAGTAACTAAAAATGAGACAATTCTTCTTATTCCGAAGTTATTTTCAACATGCATTTAATTATATCATATTCATAGGTAAATACCAATTAAGTCCCCGAAAATGATATAATTTTTTATGTCTCGAATTGGAATTTGTCTCTGTTGGAATTTCTAGAAAGTAAAACATTTACCCGACAAGTGAACCATCTTAAGCCTCTTTTGTAATAGTTTATTTAAGTTAAGTCTCATCCATTACATGTACATACATGTATAATACAAGTGTACATTCAATAAAACTTAAAATACACGTAAATGGTCATTCTTATAAAGAATTATAAGAGAATATATGTATGTTGTTACAAACATGTTACAAGTATCATAAAATACAATCCACATTTAAAAGGTTAGATCAGATTAATAAACCTTACACAGATAGGTATTTTACATAGTTATATATGAGCAGTCCAATAAGATCAAATAAAATACATATCTAAGTAGTTGTTTGACTGATAATATTTCTTAACTACTAGATAAGAACTTTAATTTGTTACAATACTTTAAAACAGCTAAGTTGTTTAATTCTTTACACTTTAAAATATCTTTAAAAAACAGTTAAGATCTTAAATTCTTTAAAAAAGTGATATCACTAAAAAGGCCCTTTTTTAGAAACAATTTTCATTAATAAAAAAGTCTTAAAACCATATAAAACTATATATATAAAAAGACCTAATCATAATTCAAGCATTTTGCACGTTTTTCTAAATTAAGGTAGCAGGATTTTAAAACTTCTCTATGGAAAGTAAAAAAATAAGCTTGCTAACATCATTTAACATAGGAAACCCATTATTAATATACATTGCTTTATCTAACAAATTTTGTCTGATATCTACATATTGTGTACAGTTGTTGTGATAAACTAGTTTGCATGGAAGTCAAAATACCACTTTGTTGTTTATGTGTAATAAAATCTGTTCTGTTCTGTTGTTAACATTTTTCTACCTTTTTAATCATTATTTTACACTCAACGCTGTTTTTGTTCAGGTGATACTCGTCAAACATTTCTAAAATAGTATAAAACATGTTTGCCTTTTCTAAACAAGAAGAATGTACTCATTTTTTAGGGTAAATATATTTTTTCACTATTTAAAAACAGAAATCAAGTAAATTATAAATGCTGTGATTAAATACCTCACCCATATATTATGCATACATATCCGACATGAATTCTTTATACAGAACAGATATATATATAAAGCAACTTAAGTTCAGTTATACAATATAATGTGTATATAAAGATTTACAGACAAAATTAATATGTGTCAGTATAATGAGATTGATATGAAATAAAGAATAAGGAGAAAGTTTCATTTCAGTATCTCGTTATGTATAGTAAATACAGATAAAATATATCATATAGAAAAGGAAAAAAAATCATAATGATGCATTTCGTTGGTAGTCTTCTTGACAATACTAATTGTGTTATTTTTTTGTTAAAAATTACACTGACTGCAATGTAAATGAAATGATAAAAATGATTTATTAAAATTTTTATAAGCTTTGGCAACGAATTACGGTAGAACTATGACATCTTGTAATGACTTCACACTGATGCGTTAGGGAAAATACTTCCAAAAGAATGGAATGTAAGCATCTATTGTAAACATAGTATTAAAAGGGCAGGTAATCCGGACTAACGAAATGTTATAAAGGAATGACAGAAATTCTGTGAACTGGTATGCGTTTTTACCACGTACCTCACCTGCTATTGCCAAGATAAATGTTCATTGTAAACCACTCGGATTAATAAATCATTCCAACACACAGTAGTAATCATATTCCGTAAATTGTATAGATGATCAAATAAACGTGTGAATGACATGTTTCATCATAAACTAAGTAAAAATGTGAAAATATGTCCATGAACACCAAGGAACTATGTTGCCTTGGTAGTAAAAACATTTTACACTGAATATTTACAATACCCCTGTAAGTATATTTCGCTTTCGCTTAATTAGATAATTTTTCTGAAGTGAGTTAATTATATTTAACACGACATGTTTATTTTCTTTGATTTAGTTATTTTAATGACATTAAAATAATTCATTCATATTGGCGAATTTTCACCATAAAATGTATTTAAAACAGACATGGAATATTTAAATATGCAGATGTCCTCGTATTTATAACATATTTAAAACTTTGAGGTTCCGTTTAGATTAATAGTTGAGTTACCTTTATACCTGGCTTTGAAAAATACTGAAACATTATACTTGTTTTAGTGCTAGCCACCAGAGACGAGAACACTTAGTGCTTCACTGCTCAAGAATTCTAATGTAAATAACAAAATGAATCTTAGATATTTGTAGAGGAAATAATAGTGTGAAAAGTAAAAATATAAGACATTTTTACTTTCCCTTTGACTGGCAAATAATGATGTTTATCACTGTTTCAGTAGTGTTTCCTTTGTGTTGATTTTGCTACCTTCTATCATTTCTATATATTCGGAAACCGAAAGTTGTGCTCTTACCATTTGCTTTATCTTTTTTCTTCAATAGTTATGTTTGATGTTTTGAGATAATAATAAGAATTTACAATAATCAATTTTTGGGACACATGATTTCACTCCTAAATGATGACTGCAACATCGTTTTAAGGAAGCAAAGCATTTTACATGTCAAATTGATTGAACTTTTTGAATGCTAACGGATTGTCACAAAGAAAGCAATTCCATTCATTTCTCGTTAAAATGGGTTGACTTAAAAGATCAATTAATTCGCCGTAAGAAATACAAACATCGACATACATCATCGTATACTATCCTCATACCTGTACACATTAACGAACATTAGACGGTGTAATAGCCTAACTATAGCATAAACATTTATAACTGTTATAGCTTAAACCGTAAAAAATAACACAATATCAAATTTAAAACAAGAAGTTAGTTTACTTTAAGAACTTTTGACCGAAGGAAGTTAAAAAACATACATGCTATGGTAATGCTTCCGCAGCTGTTTACACATAAATAACGGAAGTGTTTCTCGTAACTAACTGGATAGAGTCAATAGTCTACTGTTTGTCATAATTATAGAGGAAATGAGGTATTTTCCTGCTCAAAGACTTCAAGGAGCCAACATTAAATGTCTTAAACAAGGTTATTATCATAAAAAGGGCAAGTTCATTGATTGTGTTATACTATTACTTACAGATATACATTGTAATTAATTTACGCCCAATTGTTCTTATAAACATAATATCATAAGGTTAAACACAAATTAACATGAATCATTCTTTATATTTATCCATGGGTAACCTAAGTTTTGTATTCCATTTGTGTTGTTTTAAGTGTAAATTTATGCATGGTTTACACAAGGGCTGTAGTTTAAATTCGCATAATGCATTGCATAAAACGGGGGCATTTATTCCGGTACTTGTTAAGAATGAATATTCTTTGAGACAAAGCATTATTCTTTTTATTATACACAATATTTTTTATACAATTGACTAAGTGTATTACTAGTCTGCTTGAATAAAAAGTTGAGAAAAATGATGATGTAAATTGTTTTATAGTTTACACAAACAAACATACGTGGAAGACGCAGCTTTTTATTGTCGTGACATACATGTAATAAATAAAAAATCAGCCGTTGAACCACATGATCTTTGGTTCGTGTCCTACTGACAAAAAATCCGACATGTTTTCTCATATGATACTAAATTACATGTTTGTTGGAAATCCCGTAATCCAACCGCTCTGTGATGCCCGTAATATTCTATCTGCTCTGTCACGCCCGTAATAATTTTCCCGCAGTGTAACGCCAGTAATGACGCCAGTTAAAGTAAACCCGCAGTGTGATAATCTTCCCGCTTTATATATGGTGCCCGTAATAATCTACTCGCTATTGACGCACGTAATAATTTACCCGCTGTTTGACGCCCGTTATAATCTTTCCGCTTTATGGCGCTCGTAATAATCTACCCGCTGTTTGACGCCCTTAATTATCTACCCGCTGTTTGACACCCGTAATAATATACCTGCTCTGTGACGCCCGTAAGAATCTACCCTCTATTTGAAGCACGTTTTAGTCTACCCGCTGTGTGACGCCTGTTATAATATTCCTGCTTGATGGCGCCCGTAATAATCTACCTACAGTTCAACCTGTTTTGTCATACTGACAAACCCTTTCATACATAATTTTGTCGTTGTTTAAAAAATAATAATCCCCAAAAAGTGATTTTTTTCGCTAATAAAAACACTGTTTGGAGTTGGATCGAGGAAATTTTCAGAGGGGTACTCGAGTGAAAAAATGATACGCATCCCGGCGACAAACAGTGGGGTTTAAAAAAATTTTAAATCTTCGGGCATTTCACGAATGGGATTTATTTACAATTTCCCTAATGCGTAGGTATCAAGATCAACAGAAATGAAATCCAGAAATCCAGAAAAATTATTCAGAGCATGGAATTATAGATGTGACAGTTAATTGCATTCTGCCTAAGATAATATTGTGTTCCCAATGAAAAACCAAACAAAAATCATACAAAAAAAACAAACAAAAAAAAAAAAAAAACAAAAAAAAAAAAAAACCTAAAAAAAAAACCGCAAAACATAATATAAAAAGATTTCTATATTACAATAGTTGCATTTTGGAGGAGACATGTTGAAATAATTGGAGTACTGCCAGTAGAAGGAAATGAATTTTCCACCTTTATAAAAGTCAATAATCTCCTCAAACAGTTGTCGGATCATTTTCTTTCCAAGTTGAGCAGAAAATTGAATTTTCAGAACTTGTTGGCTTTTATAAGTGGGAAAATCATTAGCAGGAAAGTCATTAACGAGAAAAAAATAATAAGATGTTTTTTTCTTACCTATAATTGTTTTTCCAAAATCTTATTACCTGTGCATGTTCAGTTTTTACGTTATATCATAAGGTCTATTAGTTCCCTACTTTATGTTTGCATGACAAAAAGAGCATACTATTTAAGTACAACAAAAGGTTTTGTACTTTACCACATAGGGACCCGGCACAGTGTTGGGATAGTGTAAAAAAGTAATTCTAGAAAGAAAAAATATAATATATATATGTAATAGTCCTATTAAAAATTATATACATTATATATAAACTATATAAAAATTATTTTTTTTTTTCAAGATTACTTTTTTTACACTATCCCAACACTGTGCCGGGTCCCCTTTGCTATACCAGTACTCATTATTATATCTTATTTGTTGAAAAAGTTTATTTATTGTATTTTTTCTGAGGTAAGCAATAAATATTATCAAAAACAAACAAACATGCAAAAAGAATGGGATGTCAAGAACAATATAACATGTAAGATTATATTAGTGGGTATTATATAATAAAATTTAACATGTTATCGTTACATATGCAATAAGGTGTTCCATTAATGTTTTGTAAAATATGAAAAAAACAAGATCAACAAGGAAGGAAGGCACTCAATGAACGCAACACCAACACAGAACCACCGGTCCAGCAGGGCACCAAACATGACAGGCCACACAACATTGTTTTAAATTTTAGTTTGTTGTCAATCATCATTCGTTTATTAAAATCCATTTTTGAGACATTGTACGGGGCGTGTATTTACATCGCTATTTATATATAGCACGTACTTTATAACAAAAGCAATATTTTCCGCTGACATCATTTCGTGCGAATAATTATACATAGTTAACGTGCCTTTTATTATCTAACTGGTTGAATAAAACATCAGTAATAAATTTCTTTACAATAACGGATTAGTGTAAACATGAAAATACATTGTTAGCCATGTTGCTAAAAAAACCCCAATTTTTGAGGGAAATTTTACCAAAAAAATTGTATAAAATTTAAAGTGGAATTTATGAAGACGTTTAAAATTGAAATTTTGACAAAAGAATGTTAATGCGGGATTTTACCCAAAAGTTATAGAAATTTGCGTTGGTATTCTAAAAATAATATACATGGGTATATAAGATTTTTAGTAAATTGTCTCATTAGTTATTTAGCTCACACCATGGCCAATATACATGTACATGTATGTACTTCAACCTGGTAAGATTAAAACAGATAAAAACTCAGGCTTATTATACATATACATATGTTTATTATGTCAATTACGCTATAAAGACAATATTTAAACCCGTCTTTTCTATTTTACTAGAAGACTCAAACAATCTTTTTTCCAGTAGACTGTCACTCCAAATATTGGAAACTAAATGGATTAATGCGAACCCTATTTTTTCGACAATAGAGAGAACGTGTATTTATTCGTTTTTGTATATTCTTTAAAAAAAATCCAGATAAAATATTTGCTATACAATTGTTTGATATTTTTATATCTCTAGGGCAGTTATCGTTTTTACCTAATACAGATGTTTTAAGGGTCATTTTGTTTACATTCGACCAACATGTTATCTTATGTCTACTATTCTGTCATGAAAATACATCTCGAACCAAAATAGCAGGCATCAGATATGATATAATATATGATAAACAAGATCAACAAGGAAAGGCGGCATTCAAGGAATATAATGTTGAGTTTTATAACTAGGCATTTTAACACAGTAAAAAGTATGAGCGGGAGTGTGAATGTATGTGTCGCCTTCATCTCTTCGTGTGCCTGCGTGCGTGCGTGCGTGTGTGCGTGCGTGCGCGCGCGCGCGCGCGTGTGTGTGTATTTTATCTTTTAACTGTTTTTCTTTGTTTCACTACATTAGTTTCACTTTTGGGATACCCCGTTTTGTGCTTGTTTGAAGAGAGATGATCTGTAAAACCACTGTAGGATGTGCTTCGACACACACATGGTTTTGTAACAGATCAAATAAATGGGTCACCCAATGTGGGGCCTGAAGAAAAACATATCTATGACAATTTCTAGGATTGTTTCAATAAAGATTTTGTGTAATAAAAACAACGAAATTTTATCTATCAATTAACTTTTTCAAGCGTTATTTGTATGATACAGCATTTGTTACACTTTATTTAGTAACAATAGATAATGCTGATTTGTAGCACACGTAGATTGCAATGTTACATGGAGACAAATGCTTATCATCAAATTGCTTATCCTGGTAAATACGTTACCACTTGAAACAACTGTGATATATATAATTGCAGTAAACGATTACATACATCAGTCATTAACTATCTATTTATTCTTATTACTTTCGTCGAATAGCTATCCTAATGTAATTTTGAATACCTGTTATACATCTCAGCTAATATTCTTGATTGTGTTATAAATGATTTTGCAAAAATTTTCAACACCACTAAATATTCGCGAATATAATAATGACAACACACACGCGCGCACGCACACACGCACGCACACGCACGCACGCACACACAAACACAAAAATTCGGAACTTAAGTCTGGTTACGAAAGTTGAAATTTGCATGCCTGTTGACTGAATATATTTTGCTTATGTTATCGTTTGAATCATGGCGGAGATCAAGCTAAATCAACAACAATGCACCACCTTTGAACCAGAAGAATGGTTGTGATATTTTGACTTTCCTATACCAAATAACAATCTTTGTTCATCATATTCATACGCAAACTGGTTTACAAAGCAGTCAGTTACGGATATCATTGTCGACAATTATTTTCGAGCACGCTGAAGAACAAGCATATTCAAGATATGAATTTCTTAAAAGTGACAATATATTGAAAACAAACTACAAACGGCGTTATTAGAGAATTACACCATGAAAGGTGATTGAAACGCAAGTGTTATGTTACAAATTTATGTTACAGTGTAGACCATGAGCAGATGACACGGATGTACAGGCTGACGTTGGTCTGCACTGGTTGCTTTGGTAGAATTACTGTCTTTAAGTTACCTTAAAGTTTGTTCTAAAATTAAGGAAACAAACGTCTTTATTTTTCTGAGAAAAAAAGTGTTTTTGGTGATTTATTTTTCAGGTTATCTGGACGCATTGAAGTGTGACGTACAAATTATCCTGGATGTTCTAGGAAAAGATCCGAGTGAACACGCATGTGAGGCTGAATGTTATAAGATAGTACAGGATGGTAGCGCGCTTACCTATGGTTGTCCACTGGTGTGTCATTCGTAAGTATATTCTACGACATAGACAATATTATAAGATAGTATAGGATGGTAGCGCGCTTACCTATGGTTGTCCACTGGTGTGTCATTCGTAAGTATATTCAACGGCACAGACAATATTATAAGATAGTACAAGATGGTAGCGCGCTTACCTATGGTGTCCACTAGTGTGTCATTCGTAAGTATATTCTACCGCACAGACAATATTATAAGATACTGTAAAATCATTATTATTCGTGGGGCACGAATTTTCGTGGTTTTCGTGGGTAGGTCAATCCACGAATTTAAGATCCGACGAACTTTTATCCCGACAAATACTTCTTACCCTGTCTCTGTTCTATATATTACAAACATGCCTCGGCTCTTTTCCGGCCGATATTTCGTGAAATGGATGTAAGTACAGACAGTTAACCAGGTTAGTGACATATTAAATCCGTTTGCAATAAGAAAACTCGATTATAAATATGTCCTCAATTTACTGTCACAAATGTCGCATATACATACTTGAACGGTGTAGTCTACTAGTAATAAGAATACTTGACATAATCGAGTAAATATGGGAACCAAGGCAATAAAAATTGTCAGTTTGCTCTTATTAATTAAAAAAAAAAAGTCTTTGAAATTGACATATATGGCACAAAAACACAATTATTTGTCACCCCCACGCATATCTACTGTTTGATATTAATGTCGTAAGTACACAAAACTATAAAAAATACGATCGCTAAAACAGTTTTATTGCACTTTCCTTGTTGTTTTTAAATGCTCCAGTTTATATGAATTTTAATCAGTATTTGTGCGAATGCTATTCCGTAAACATCAAAGACGCCACCGACTTTTACAAGATCCACATATACTCGTGTTACTTACCGAGAATAATTTATATGCATGTAAATTTACACAGTCGCTGTGACGTTGCGTGTAGTTACTGTCAAATATGTTAAGTGTAAACTTTTAAACTCGCTGATTAAAACGTGCCAGGTGTCGTAAAAATTATACGATGTTTACATCGGCGAATTACAGGGGCAGTGTGTCCAATGGAGGTGCATATCATGTCACATAAATGTGTTAATTGCAGTCAATTATCGGCAGTAATTGTGCTGTATTAGAGTTATGCCCAGAGCCAAGGATTGCGTTCATTGAACGCCGCCTTTCCTTGTTGATCTTGTTTTTCATATTTTAAATTTATTGACAACCGCTGTGTGACAAGTAAAGATATGTACATGTTGCAAGTAAAAATGTTCGGCGATTAAGATTACTTTGCATTAGGTTAATGATTTTTTTTAACGAGAAAACGAAAATCCACGAATTTAAGAACCCACGAAAATGCCCGTTTTGATAAAACCACGAACTTTTATGCCCACGAATATAAGTGAATTCGCAGTAGTACAAGATGGTAGCGCGCTTACCTATGGTTGTCCACTAGTGTGTCATTCGTAAGTATATTCTACGGCACAGACAATGTTATAAGATAGTGCAGGATGGTAACGCGCTCACCTTTGGTTGTCCACTGGTGGGTCATTCGTAAGTATATTCTACGGCACAATGTTATAAGATAGTACAGGATGGTAGCGCGCTTACCTATGGTTGTCCACTGGTGTGTCATTCGTAAGTATATTCTACGGCACAGACAATGTTATAAGATAGTATAGGATGGTAGCGCGCTTACCTATGGTTGTCCACTGGTGTGTCATTCGTAAGTATATTCTACGGCACAGACAATGTTATATGATAGTATAGGAAGGTAGCGCGCTAACCTATGGTTGTCCACTGGTGTGTCATTCGTAAGTATACTCTACGACACAGACAATGTTATAAGATAGTATAGGATGGTAGCGCGCTAACCTATGGTTGTCCACTGGTGTGTCATTCGTAAGTATATTCTACGGCACAGACAATGTTATATGATAGTATAGGAAGGTAGCGCGCTTAACTATGGTTGTCCACTGGTGTGTCATTCGTAAGTATATTCTACGGCACAGACAATGTTATAAGATAGTATAGGATGGTAGCGCGCTTATCTATGGTTGTCCACTGGTGTGTCATTCGTAAGTCTATTCTACCGCACAGACAATGTTATATGATAGTATAATGAAGGTAGCGCGCTTACCTATGGTTGTCCACTGGTGTGTCATTCGTAAGTATACTCTACGGCACAGACAATGTTATAAGATAGTATAGGATGGTAGCGCGCTTACCTATGGTTGTCCACTGGTGTGTCAATCGTAAGTCTATTCTACCGCACAAACAATGTTATATGATAGTATAGGAAGGTAGCGCGCTTACCTATGGTTGTCCACTGGTGTGTCATTCGTAACGTATACTCTACGGCACAGACAATGTTATAAGATAGTATAGGATGGTAGCGCGCTTACCTATGGTTGTCCACTGGTGTGTCATTCGTAAGTATATTCTACGACACAGACAATGCTTTATTTATAGTTTTTATTTTTACTATTATCATCGGATATAATCAGGTATGGATAACAAGCATATTACTTCATTTGTATTATTAAAATGAAAATGTACAGCGTATAATAGCGTTTGTCATATTTCATAATTCAGTATTCTTAATAACGAGCATAGATACATTGCTAGCCATCTATGAACTTTTATATAAGATTAACTTATGAACACGCTGTGGATTTTAACAATATTTACGTTCTCGTTATAAACTGTTAATTTCTAAAAGTACCCTCTCGAACGTTGATAAATAAATAGATAAAATCAGATGTTGATTTCAAATATTTTTAAAATACCTAGACATTATTCAAATAGTTTTTTCCTCCAATTATAGCCGAATACTGAAATTGATATAATGAGTTCTTTATTTCTAGCATTCAAAACCTTGCACATTACTTCCACGAGACTCCTAAGCCTGGGGATGCCAGCATGCCGTGTGGTGGACTTAATATTCTTGATCTTTTTTGGACGGAAATAAAAACGACGTTCTGGTGCAAAATTACTTTTCAAATACACATGTACAAACAAATAATAACAACAAAATTTTACTTTTATTATCATTATTTTTACTAGTTTATCTATTCAGATCACGGGCGGATTTAACTTAGTTAGGAAATGTCAATATTTTAGGCATTGACTTTTGTCCATATTTAAATATCTAGATTTACCTAGTATATCTTTAAATGAAGGTGTTAAAGAAGTACTTTACTTTTGTCCGCAATACATGCATAATCATTCACATTTTACATCAAAGAGTATCAGATATATGACCTTTTGTCTTGGACATGCTCAAAAGATTTCCATGGTATGACCATTCTTTTGTTACCGAGTTTAAAATTTATCTATTTATTTTTCCGTTTCCTTCTTCCACATTTTATGAATTATATCTGTAACATCTTTGTCATTAATCTTTATAACCTTTTACTTTATCCATCGGCAACGTGTGTAACATTTGACAGCGCACGTGCGAGTGATTCTTCAAGTGCACATTCTTTCTGCACGAGACGCACGGCATCGTGGTGACGAACACTTTTCCTCCACCAATTGGTTCGTTCTCGTAATCAAACTACAATAGAAACATACATGTAAAACAGGTTTCTTTTTTTAAAAGAATATTTTCATAGAGATTGTTTTTGAATTATATTTAATATGATATTACAGATATAATATGATTGTTTCCAGACATCTAATCCCTTATTATTACAAAACATTTCTATAAAATATTCTAAAACTTGCACATTTTTATGCATTTTTCTACTATATTCTAAACAATCACTTTTTGAAAACAATTTTCCATATTCACTTATCAAATACGGTTTTAAAATAGTTAAAAAATAATGCTTTAAAATCAATATATTATGTAAAACGTTGAGCATAGTTTAAAAATAGGCAATACATAGTGTAAAATTCTAATGCATACTATACATGCATATATCATTTCGAAGGCGAAGTTCATAAAAAGATATCTGATTTTAAGAAAAAGCATTTTTCATACGTACTTCTAAGTCCCTGTGATTTTTTATTCGAGGGAGGTTTGTGATTTCTGCCTCTGAGCCACCATGTTTAATGTGAAAGTCTTTAATGCGCATGTCTAGCGTTCCTGGCGTCACACTGCGGCGATCAAACTAAAAAAGAGTCGCTTGAATAGTATTTCAAACTAGACAATAAAGGAAAAACTTTGAATAAGATTGAATGAATTTTGTATATAATTTATGCACAGAGGAAAGCGGAGACAAACTCTACAAGAAAAAATCGCACGCTTCGCACAGGTGACAATGAAGAGGGCAGCGACTCCAACAACAGTTTAAAAGCAGTAATTAATCTTCTAATTTAAACATAATTAATCAGAATTCAGAATTAATAATAAATGGTCATAAATGTGTCTTTATAAATCAAAGTTTAATAAATTTTTGGTCTTTGCAATGTATCTCAAATCAGCATAAAATAGGAAACACTATCTGGATGGTTCATTAAAAGCATGTTTAGATATTTTGTTAAAAGTGTGACAAGCAAAAAGTTTCAAATGTTTGATAATGAATATTTTAACATACATAATTATAAGACAGCATGTTGATCTACTCAATTGTTGACATATGTATTCATTACATTTAGGAGAGACCTGGACAAAGTTAACACAGTTTTGATATTTTTCAACATATCTGGCTTGGTTTTTGTATTATATATTCTTCAATTCAATCCAAAATATATAATAAGATGCATCAACAACTATTTCGGAGTATAGTTCAGAAAATGTTGACGGAGTATTTTGCCCAACGTGCCAATGATTTACATCTTTTGGTTATAAAGAGCCATGCCATACCTGCAAAGATTTGTAGGTGTCCGTTGTAGCCTTGCTTTTATACGTGGTGGGCCTGGTTCGAGCGCTGAAACGGTCTTCAAATGTTCGCCAATAATCTTCATTATACACCGGAAACTGATTATCTTCCTCGTCACCAGCTTCATCATCGGACAGTGTGTCATCTAACAAAACCTTATATAATATATAATTCTTAAAATATTAGATATGCCAAATTCATTCGGATACTATTTGCAGAGTTTCTTGTTACAAATACATTTAATTGCATTAAAACATCATGTAGAGTATACACGTACGTACATTGTATACATGTATGTACAAAATACAAAAGGGTTGGTTCCAAACAATATTTAAACATGAGCGTAGGATATCCCCAATGGACTATCCGCTGACCACTGAAACTTGATATTCTGTCAATAAATGAAAAACATAGTGTAACAAATAAGAATTACACCTTATATAATAAATAACGGATTTAACTCAATACAGGATTGGAGCAGTACCTCTAGACGCTTGCAGAAATCATGATCACAAAATAGACAAATATCGTTTTTTTCGCCGAATTTTACATTTTTTCTTGATTATCGTACTTGATTCGGTGTGAAAAGATGAATTAGACCTGTTAAAGTTCATTCCGTTGGGTAAAAAGACAAGATTTTTGCATTTTATCATTCAAGCGCCTTGTCCGGTATATACCGGAATACGGTATTTAGTGTGGTGCTCCAATCCTTTTTTTAGTCACAGCCATAAATAATTAAACACACATGTATAAAACGCCTCTTGTAAAACCAGTCATAAGATTATATGGTCGGAACCATCAATGTCGATGAAAGACACTAAAATGTAAAAATGTACCCGATACAGCCTATCATATTTCGGGTACAGCCCATGATATTTCTAATCAAACAATTCTACAGATGATTTCTCATTTCGTCTGAAAAAAGGTTCAAGTCCTTCATTCTATTCGCTAACTCACAATATCACAACTCAGGCTGGTACCGAGATGCTACATGTAATTTTTGAAAATTAAAGTTTTCTTGTTTTGCTGGTTTTATAAAGAAATATTTTTATTTGATGTTTACAATTTTACTTACTGACGATAAAACTGTCTTTTCATGTTGGCCAAGAAGATATCGAGTGTCTCGCCGCTCCAACATTTTAACAAAGTTCTTGATGAGTCGGTTACCGTAGCGACGGTATCTTAGTAACCGGTATTCTTCATCTGTTATTCTACTAGCTTGTGTTCTAATGTCGTAAAGTTCGTCTGCTGGTGTAATTGAAATCTGAAATAATACATATTTATTTTTTTGAAGATCCATACAACATCCATGTTGAATTTCATGATAGGTAACAAAAAGTCAAACATACGTATTGCCGTGAGAATATTAATCTTAAATTATGAAAACAATCTGTTAGAAACAAATGCAATTTATCCCTCATAGGAAAGAAGTAGTCCATTTTAGAAAAGCCCATTTTCAGAAAAATGCCATACTGATTGGTGTGAAGACCAAACGTTTTGTATAGGATATAGGTAGATTGTACTATCAATTTATAAACTGACGTCCGTCACAAATAGTAATCGATTATATTGTACGTTATTTTACCCGCTGTATCAACTCTTCTAGTTCTTTCTCGTCTGACACATACGTGCCTTCCATCCTCAACCTCAGCAACAGCTCGTTCATAGGGTCCTTCAGTCTGCGCAGACTCATCGGGTCCCTTTTTGTCTTTACTGCAGCCAAACAACCTATTCGTCTGAATTCCTTGCGGGGTTCTTAAATATGAACATTCGTGTTTTGTCCATAGAAAGAAATAAGGCACAGAAAAGGTCGAAACTTGTATGAATAAAAAAACATGAATCGTGTATCCGAATGAAAATAGAGCATTTATTAAATGCAGTTGAATACATGTTATTGTATATATGAAATATGGATGTACAAAGAGTTTCCAAAAATATTTTTGGATGGATATTGATAATACACAGATTCCATAGACTAAATAGTAGCACAATGTAATGGAAATTGTTGGAAGTAACCGATAGATAATTTTATCATTCATTGTTTTCAAACGAATTGAAGTGAAGAAGATTCAAAGTTTATGATAATTTCATTGTTCTTTTATTTTAAGTTGTAAAAAAGGGGTAAAAACAGAACAAAACGTTTTAAGATACAAACCCCCAGTAACTATTGTTCTTTCACGAACGCTCTTTCTCACGCTCGCTTTTTCTTTCATGTCCTCCATCCATTTGATGACGTCAACATCAAGGTCCTTCACTAGTGGCGCTTTGCCAAGTTTAAACCACTCTAGGAGCCTAAGCATTTCTTTCTCTTTTTCTTTCAGTTTTTCATTACTTCTTGTAACAGTTCCTTGAAATTATATCATCATTGCTTTAGGAGATATCACTTACAATATGGCATATTAGTCATTTTAGTCAAGTACATTTGTACAAGTAACACAGTATGTGTGACGAAAATGGTTTTAAGGTGAATATGGGTAGATCTAATACTATTGCGACGAAGTCACAGTCACACTGCAACTATACTTTATTACTTTACATTGAGCTATAATTTGTTGTGGGTTTGTTTTTTTTTCAGGTCAAACAAATGTAAGTATAATTCTTGTAAATTTTAGGTTATAGCCTTTGGATTAAAACTGAAGGAATCATTAGAATCATTAAAAATTTGACCTTTACCTCGCTGATTTTTTTAATACATACTTGACCAGTTTTCCGTATTTGGAACTAGACAATTTAAACAGCTGGTCAGAATGGCCATATATATATGTATCGGCTAGCCTGGCTCGAATCATAATGGCGATTGCTGGTAAATTTCGATTCCATCATTCAATAGATAAACAGTCAAGGTCAAGTATAAACATAAAAACAAAATAGATAAATTTCAGGCATTTTTACCTTTAAATGATTGTTCACGTACTAGATTTTGAACTTTGATATATAAACTTTGTACCAAAGGCACTTGATCACCAATACTGTTGTCCAACCGGAATCTGAGTTTCATCATTACATATGCCCTTATCAAATCAATCACTTCCGGATGTTTCTTCTTTATCAACCTCCTTCAATAAAGAGTTTGAATTTTTAATTAAATAAACTTTCATAGAAAAGCGGAGAAAAATACTGACTGAGAGAATATACATACAAGATGAATATAAAATAGCACATGACAATAAGATAAATACACATTAGATGTCCAAATCATGTTAATTTATCTTTGCACGATTTGCTGTTATTCTTTTTTAACATAAGATGTTGCAATACTAAACATGCTTTAAAGGAAATTTAATCGCGTTTTCTCTTTATTTCTAATAACTTTGATCAGTTTATGTACATTAATATCTGGAGCAGATCGTTGCACAGGACAACTTTGGACTTATATTTTGGCACACATGCAGTTCAATCTTAATTTAAAGCAAATAAAGTATTACTAAGCAGATAAGTATTTTTTGTGATGTGTACATCAATTTTTCACCTGAAAGGTTTTAGATGAAGAGTATATATTTCACAGTCATGTAAACATCGCAGACTACTTGTGTATGTTGGTAGGTCTAGGATAACTTCCGTGATACCAATTATTTCCCGATTCTGTACGGCACATACACTGATCTCCGCCCTTTTGTTGTTGTTCTCTTTGTGACTAGCGCGTCTTGAGACCTCCCCCGCAAATTCATACTTCCGGCGATATACACGTCTTCGAGATTCACTATTATGAACGTTATTGAAATACATATGAAAAAAATCACTACATTAATTGACATGACCTAACTTAATTTAACAAAAAAACAAACATGTGAGTTATCCTCACAAAAAGTAAATCTTAGTATTAAGTATGTAAACAAAGTGATAATACTAACCTGAAAATTGTTATCTAGATGAACATATCTAAATTATATTCTAGTTATTCTGCTGACAGTACCCACTCCTTTCGTTCACTCCATCTTATTAATCATTAAGTGGATCAAAGAGATGTATGAAAACACAGTAAAATGTCTATCATGCAAAGAGATGTTTAATAATTAAGATTAAGTTATAATCAGCTTTTATCTAATGAAACACAATTATAAAAGTTAATGTGTAAAAATGGTTCTGTTTGTCCGTTCAACTACTGTAAAAAGCATATTTTTGTCAAAAAAGCAGTATATCTTATATTGTACCGTAGCCATTCGAATTCGTTGAAGTAAACGTCAGAGCTTGTTTCAAAGGGCCATAACTCTGGGTATTGGTAGCGATGTTTTCCTGGTTCAATAATCACCTCTGCACTTCCACTGCAAAACATATTTGTTCAATTCTTTCTTAAAGTTAAGCAAAAGATTTTTTTTATAATTGTAGCAAAGTGTTTATGTTATTAATTATGCATACAGATATAACATTTAGAAAAACCCTAATAAGCGTGACTAATACCCTGTTTTCAGTCTCAGATTGTAACAATTTTTATATGTTTATTTTCGTAAATATAGATAAAGGTAAAAAAATCTATCGACACCAGCACCATACTGTTCTTGAAACAAGCTTTTAAAGAAATATTCTTCGAAGACAACTGAACACATTACTTGTTTTTATTTTTACAATCTCAAAAACTATTGCTTGTAAACCAGTTTACATGAAATTGCATATGCTTACCTTACAAGAAATATCAGTCTATTGACAGAATCACCTTGTTTTACAATATGTGAACCCGCAGGAAAATATTGACTTTTCATACTTATTTGTAGCATACCACGTGACTGGGCCGGAAGTTGTCGGAAAAATGGATGAAGGTCAACAAAGTTTGACATGTTGATAACCTCCTGCTCATGGTGCTCCTTTAAATAATAAAATACTTTGACTGAATTTGTAAAACAGTTTTACTTTAATTAACAAAATGCATATTTGGAATGCAAACTTTATTTATTCGGTTATTTAAGCTTGTATCCGATATGTATGCATGTGCTTAAATATTCGAATGAAATACAAATGTATTACTATTATTACGGTCGCAAGAATCAATTAAAGAAAATATTTACCCGAATATACTTGTCAAATATCTCCTCGTCTATAACCATGATATCTAATGTGTCGTCTGCAATAATGGACGCGTTAAAATGTCCATTCTCATCCATCACAGACTCCTCGTCAAAATATTTCCCGCTATCTGGAACAAAATCAAAAATCAAATTGAAGTCAAAGATGAAGACCGAAGAGAACAGAACAGAAAAACAACAACCCCTCGTACAAATCAGATAGCATCGTGATTCAATGCTGTTTCTATTACTAGTACCTAACAAATTGTCAAACAGAAATTTACTACATGTACATCTTTCTGTATAATCTAAATATCGAAAGAGAAAGTTTACCGCATTTGACTATGAAATTCCCAAGTTTGGCACGTGGCGTAGATTTCCGGGAACGCTTGGACGCCCTCGATTTTGGACTTTGGCTTCGTTCATTTGGAATATTCTGACTTTGAGCAACAGCATCTATCGGTGTGGACGAGGCGCTTAACGTTTCGACATCATCACTAGGAATAGTGTCTGTTTTATTTGTTTTTTCTTTAGTTTCGCTTTCCTCTGATTCGGATTCTGTGTCACTTACATCCGTTTCCGGTTGTTCTGTAAGCGTTGCGTATGGTTGAGAAACGCGGGAATACGTGGTCCTCTTTGATGAAGCCGACAAAAGTCTTGTGCTGGATGACACAACAGACAAGACCCTTTCTAATGAGCTTGTTGAGCTGCGTCGCTTCTTACCTTGTGGCAGAAATGGATTGACGTAGATTGATACTGAGCCGCGCATAAGAAAATAGTATTTCAGTGAACCATTCCTGAAGAAATAAATTCCATTTCGTTTAGCTTAAACAAAAGGTGCATTGTAACACCGCAAATCGTCCGTACCGCAAAACGTACGTATGTGGACGTTTTGCGGCGCATATCGTCCACATTTTTCTGACGTACATTTTGCGGCAAAGAGGCATGGTCCTGCCGCATAACGTCCATATTTTAAAGTTTATATAATTTTCGTTACTTTTCACCAGTTATTACCAGGTGTTTTTGTGTGTTAATTTCAGCTCACCTAAGTATGCGCCTGTCTGTCTGTCTGTCCGTCCAAATTTAGCTTGTAACCACTCTAGCATCCGCATACCCTAAACAATATGTCAAGAGTTATCTGTCCTTGAATTACAATATCAATATTTCACATTGTTACCACTCCAACGCTTTCATTTCTTCTTTAATCTTGACAATTTTCAACAGAATATCTATGACAAAGTTAGAATATAGGCTAAATCTAACATAAAACAACAACAAAAACGCACTATATATCACCTTGTTAGTGCTTTCGTTTCTTCTCCATTCTTAAAGTATTTTATACAGAATATGTATAACAATAAGATCTCGATCATGTTCATTTATGAGCTACAACGACTGAATATCTCAAGAGTAATTTGCCTTTGAATTATAAAAATAAAGACATATTTTAAAGTCAAATTATTGAATTGTGATAAAACTGCCATTTCTTTCTTATCAATGATCAGATGTCATTCATACATTTATGACAGGGCGGACATCTTGAATAGTTCAACTATAATATTGACCTTGAAATGTCCTTGACCTCAAGGTCACTATTGAATTTTGCTTAAATTACCATATCTTTGTCATTTACAGATATTTGGGTATTGATGACCATTTCAGACGTAGAATTGAGTACTGATATCAGTTACCCAGATTCTGAGTACATGAAATGTACTTGCTTTTTATTTGTAATATTCAATGCTATCTACCCTTGTCATGTGGAGCCTTTATAGGCAGGTGGGTGATATAAGGCCACCATTGACCTTTTTGCTTTGTTCAATTATAAAATTACAATTGTTCAATTATAAAATTACATTATGACATCAAAACAAAAACGCTTACATTACGATATTTTTAAAATATGCTTTATTTTTTTTATTAATAGAACACATTGAACTTCTTTTTCATCATTTCCTATACGGAAGAATGTTGTAATACTCTTTACTCTATTACATATTATCTATGTAACTTATAGGCGAAATGTTTTGTTCTTTAGGCGATAAAATAATACGGTTTTTAGTAAAGGGACGGACTTTCCGACTAACCTATAGATTTAAATCATTTTTCAAAGTTATATTTTATTGACAATTTCAAACTTGCATTACTAGATTTGTTAGTTCAAAATATTTGAGTCACGTCAAGCAGAGAAATAAGGCACTATTCGTCATTTTTTTCACATATTGATGATGTTCAAAAAATTACAATCTTCATCTTTTGAAGAAAATATTTTAAAAGTTACGGATTTTAGCTCAATACAGGATTGGAGCAGTACCTCTAACGCTTGCAGAAATCATGATCCCAAAAATAGACAAATATCGTTTTTTTTCGCCGAATTTTACATTTTCCTTGATTATGCGTACTTGATTCGGTTGTGAAAAGATGTGATTTAGACCTGTTAAAGTTCATTTCCGTTGGGTAAAAAAGACAAGATTTTAGCATTTTATCATTCAAGCGCCTTGTCCGGTATATACCGGAATACGGTATTTAGTGTGGTGCTCCAATCATTTTTTTTAGTCACAGCCAAAAGTTACAGGGTTAGTTACTGACCCGATACGGGGATACACGTACTGTAGGGAAACCATAACGGGACTCAACCCACAGAACCGTATATAACGGCTATCTAACCCTTAAACGATTCTATCACGCCGAAAACCTTCCTCATCGTAATTTAGCATAACCAGGGAGACCATATGTTAATACAGCAAGTTAGAAGAAATATCTTTAAAAAAGATAAACGGCGTTGATGGAAAAGATTTTCATGTATAAGAAAGAAAGAAATATAGAGCGGCAAAGCGGACGCAGTTTAGTAATTATTTTTTACTTGTTATATCTGTTGCTAAACCATCACTGCCTACTTATTATGGCCTAAGGATTAAGCAACCGAGTCGTGGAAACCCCATAACTTCATTCAAGTGTCTGTCCAAAAATGTTGAAGCTGTTGCAACAATTTCGTCTGGTGATAATACGTCGATCAAAGAAGCACTGTCTTACATTAAGTCGTAATCTACATTTATTCAATTTCAATGCAATACCTCTGGTAGAATTATATAATTCAAGATGAATTAAATGTCCTTGAAGTATTCTGAATATATATTTTACTACAGAAATTGTGGACGATATGCGCGCCGCAAATACACACTCTCGCCGCAAAAACGCTACCAAGTACGATATGCACCCGCAAAACGTCCACATGTGTACGATATGCGACGCAAAAACGTCCACACGGCGAACGTTTTGTGGTACGGACGTTTTGCGGTGTTTACAGTGCATAATGTCCTAACGCTGCACATGTACATGTTTTAATAAAACATTACCACCCTTATTAACTATTATCATTTTATATACGGTACTGGTAATGTCACGTGACCATCTCTAGAGACGATGGAAGTCAATCTAGATGGTCTACCTTTCGACTTACTTTATAAGAATTACTGTTCGTGTCAAATAAAATCAATTCTAAGAATAGCATTGTTATATAAATTATAATGTACCACAACATTTAATTTTTACATTTACATTTATTCATTAGCTTTGTTTTATCAAATTATCAAATGAACAAAAACAGTATGCACAGTAATGATTATAGATATATATTATAAAAGAATTGTATGGCTTACTCTGGGCGGCATTGACCTTGCTGACATATGATGTCGTCTTTGAGAAATGTCATATATTTGCTGTGACGTATTATCTCTATCACATTAGCTGAAAAGAGTTTAAAATACTTTAATATCTATTTCAAAGCTGAAACAAATTATAACTTGATTATTTCAAAATTTACTTTTCAATATACGGTTAAGGATAATAATTGGTGTTTTATTTTAGTTAAAAATTCATAGTTAAAAGAACACTATTGAGATCTTAAAGCCTGAAACAAAACAAAAACATCACATAGATAAAAACAGAAAAAATATGCAAACCATAATAAGGAATACGTTGTGCTATCAATTCATGGCCCGATTTTGAACGCTTTTCATTTCGGGTCATTTCGCGAAAATACAAATGATTATTCTGGGTAAACGGGGTGAGCGAATGATCTGATTTTTCTAACAAAATGTTTGCCTAGACCTACATCAACTGAAAAGAAATCTCTACACATTCATGTACAAAACTTAGTGATTCCTTTTAAATTAATAATAAAAATGCTAGTTAAAATTTTAATAATAACATATCAATCTATATAGCTATCTACAATGTAATTATGTATTCAACTACCTTTCAATACATGAAGTAAAATTGGATATAGTTTTTGTTATTTAAAAAATTCGTTTCAACTATACATGTTAAAATATACATATAGTTGTTAATTTAAAGGTTCATTCAAAACTACTTCAAAAAGAAACCATTCATATATATACATTGTAGCTACTGTAACAAGGCCGTCATTTATCTTCAAAATTACTGTATGGTCTGTCTCTAAAATTACAAAAAAAAAGACAAACAAACAAAAAAAAACTGTTAAATTTGTGTAATTGATTTACCCAGCTTTAAATTAGGAACAGTTCGTTTAAAATTTAGACATTTCAACATGAAACAAAAAGAATTGAGCTTCCAACATTTGAAAGCCTAGTCATGATTTACTTTTTGTTCCAGCAGTTTCAGTGTTTATATTGTATAGATTTTTAATCTGTCACTTAAATAAAATGTTAATTGGTAAGATTTAGAAACTTTTTTTCAATTTATTGCTAAGATTTTTTTCATTTACAAACTTCACATATAGATAAACATGTATGTTGTTTGTTACTGTCATAATTATATCACCTTTGTCAGTTTTTTTTATTCCTTTACCAGATTCAACCGAGGTGATAAGCCCTGTCACCAGAACCTGGGCAGGCCAGCATGCACTCCCGTTTTACCTACTTTTTTGGTTGTGTTTGTTTTATATTTGTATCGGTATTGTAAACATTATAAATGTTAATTGCAAATTGAATATCTCGAAAACGAAAATAATGGATACAAAACATACGAGTATCAATATTCTTCAACACCGTGATTCGTCTACGTAGCCAAGTGACGTAACTTCCCATTTCTTAAATATCCGAGCGTATTAATCAACCTACATCAAGTCGCCAGAAATTTGTAATACGAGAACTATTTATCGATTATCAGTAATTACTTTATAAATAATAATATGTCATCACTCTATATTAAACATTGTTTCCTACTGAACAGAACTGATTTTTTGTTTCTGGCAAATTTTTTTTCTAGCTCACGACAGAATGATAATTATAAATGTAATGTATTTTTCAAAACGCACAAAGATACATTTTATTTAGCAAATACTATTTCTAGATAAAACTTAAAACGTTTTAGTGCGGTTTTAATGATGAATCCTCAGAGAAAAAACCAGGTAATTCCATTAATCCCAGAATTTCAAAATACATTGACTTTTTCAAAAATATCTACACACAAAAACAAAACTTATAACTGATCAGACTGTATGTACATGTATAGATTGAAATACCGCTACTTTATTGTATGTTTATTGTCATATATGTACTTTAATTAAGGTATTTTTGTAGATAATTAGGCTAGAAAAATGTATTGGGAATACTTCAGTAATTAAAGGATTTCTTCTTTTGTTAACTTTTAAAGTAAGTAGGTGATAATATTTTGTAAATTATTTTAACCATAAAGCCCCCTTTAACAACTTTCGGTCGATTTTTTCAAAATATCTTGTTATATAGATTTATAACACAATGTTTTAATTTTACCTTTATTGTTGTAGTGCATTTATAATTGATTTTTAAACTATTCATGACAAACCAAAAGGATAATATGAATACATAAATGAATGTTGATACTATTTTACAAAATGTAATGTTATAATTGTAAAGGAGCGTTTGTTAAGTTTTAAAACAACAAAATAACATATTAAGTATTCTTCTAAATAAAAAGTGCGGTCAAGTGTTACAACAGAATGCCACACCAAAAATCGTTTCCGGTTCTCTTGCTTTTCCATAGTGAATGCATAATAGTATTTTTTGTGAGGTTTTAAACTAAATTCCGTGTTTTGGTGCTTAATATGTTGCACGTGAAGAACAGCTGATTTCTACATGATCTGAGTTCTCGTGCATTTTTCTCCAGATATCATGAACTTACTTATTGCTTAAGAAGTGTCTCACATATTGGTCGAAAACTGGTAGCGAGTATATTTAAGTTTAATATAGATCCTTGGACTATACGTTTGATACCAAGAAAACAAGCTATACTAAAAACCAGACATTGTGTTACCTTGGAATTGAGGACTGACTTTTACAGTTTTGAGAACAATGTACTAAATAATTTAGATAAAAACAAAAGACATACATAGAAAACAAAAGTTTATTCAATTATTTCTATATAGAAAGATTGATAAAAATCGATGTTTTACACATTATAAATATATTCACAAAGTGCAAGTACAGACAACACAGAAATCATGCTGTTAATATTTTATTTAGAAATGAATGTTTTGTTACTTTAGTGTGTAATTGTTTAACATCAAAGGTGAAAAAGAGAAAGATTAAAGGAGCTTTATTTTGGGTCCAAAAGTTTAAAACACAAAATTTGAAAATCTTACATAGATATGCTGGGTCACTTCAAATGGAAAAATATATAAAAAGAGTAAAAAGAAATATACTTTAAATGTAATTGAAAATCGACGTGTAATGCGATATCTAGGTCTTTCTAGTAGAATATGTTTAAATGCTTTTTTGTGGGCTATTCCGCACAATGATTAGACAGAACTGAGAGCGAATGATCTGATTTTTTGCACTCAAGTGTTGGTACTTACCTCATCAAATGTTATTAAAATCTCGAAATATATAAATATTTCTTGTCTCTTTCATTATATAAATATTTCTTGTCCCTTTAAGTGTAGACATTTTAAGGGAACGATATTTTAAAAAAAGAGGAGAAGATCATGGGGCGTTTTAGTGGCACATTCCTCATAATCCCGTATGCAGATTATGTCAGCCAATATAAGTACGAGAAAGACAATGAAAGTTCGAATGAAAGTACGAGAAAATTGTTTGCATTATTATAATAAAGTTATTACATGTAATATCAAATGAAGCCTTTTTCACATGTGACTATTTTATAAGATTTTTAAGCAAATCTTTAGTAAAAACAACAGCAACAAACAAACAAACAAACAAACAACAACAACAACAACAACAACAACAACAAAAGCAATATTTGTGGTGCTCGTGTTTAAATTTGTCAAATCATAAACTCATATCGGTCATATTTTTGCAAAATCCCTTCTTGTCACAATAGTTCTACATTTGTACATGTATCTAAATATAAAAAGTATCATAATCAAGCGTTCGAGTTTCCAGAGTTTCCCTGGTTCCTAGTCACTCATCAGACAGCAGCAGCAAACTACCACTAATGTTGCCAGTAAACAGCACTGCACCGCACGGTCTTTGTCGTTGTTGCTCTGTGGCTGTTGAACTCTGAAAAGGGTATTTGACATTAAAGGCGTTTTCCTGAAAGATTCAAGGAGTTTCGTTACAGCCAGAGATAACAACTTGATTTCAATGGCTATGATGCTTCGCAATAGACGTCTGACACAATAAGGCGAAGAAAATATAACAGTGATACTTTGAAATTGATAACAAATTCCATTATTAATTAAAGTTTGCAGAAATTTAAAGAGTTGTGCTACTCCCTCGCAACGAACACTGGCTGATAACCTGGGCGCATTGTGTATTCGTGTTTTACGTACGCGGCCTCTAATGGAGGAATCGAAGAGATAAATGTTTCGTTTAAAGTACACGATAATACACGAGCGTCACACCAATGCCTCCTGCGCCGTTCTTGACCAATTTTATTTTGTAAATGCTTACTAATTAACACTTACCTATACTTGGTACAAATAATCAGCAAGGGCAACATTGTCGCAAAATACGCCCGTCACAAAAACTTTTGTCAGAAATGTGGGTATTATAGATATGCACAGAGGAGAAATGTTCTGGGCAATATCCGGACAATACATGGATAGTTTATTATCTCTAGTGACCTTGCAAATATTAACTTAAATAATCACTGCGGTATACCGTACCCCGGATATTGCTCGATATTATGAGGACTTTCATCCCATTTCGCGACTTTGAACGAGGAAAGAAGGTATGTTTAGTGACGATATTTAGTCATTTTGAATTGGTTTGATATAAATTTTGTAGAAACACAAATACTACGATAATTTCTCTAGTTACTGAAACCCCAAAAATGTTGAGAAATAGCTTTGAAATATAATTAGGAGGTAAAATTCGTCTCTTTGCTCACGTGATAAATGAGCTCGGATCAGTCAAATTTGATGTTTTTGTGCATATACTTCCTTAAAAGAAAAACTTGAATCGAGTGAAATGTGATAATGGTGATAATGTTTATGTTGTAAATGTTCAATCAACAATAGAACCTCAGATGACAGTGCATTTTGAGAATAAATACACATGTCAGTGTACCGAGTATTGCGTTGGAGTTGCCCGCCGGTGTCACGAGTATTGCTTTTAGTGTAACGAGTATTGGTTATCAATGAAGAGTAAATGCAAGTAGTAAACACAAAGTATTTACCACATTTAATTTTAAATATTTCTTACTGTGTATACTTATTTACACTATATGTGCAGAATATGCAGAATTCGGAGGTACTTTACTGGAAACATCTGCGAATAATCCAGATTTACATTCCTGCTCGTGAAAAATCTCAGCCGAACGAACTCAGCAATTTTCTGTGTTTAAAATGTTCTCGTTGCTATCGAAGGATCAACCTTTCCAGAATTTGTTAATAATTATTGCATATCTTACTTTAAATAGTAAAAAAATGCATCCAAAGTGCATTAATACTGCCTCAATATTGTCAATATTAGACGGTATTGAGCAAGTGTGCCAATATCTAATATCAACCGACTTCCTTCTATGCCAAAAATCCATATAAAGGTAACTTTCGGGCATTTTGTACCTGCACTCTAGCAACGGCAGATCGTCTGCACGTGAAATTTTGTTACGCCATTAGCAATGAGTTACCGTATGACTGCCGAGCGGGTACAGCTCAAAAATAATAGATTTTGATAAGATTATGATAAAGGGCAGCAGATGCAATAAAAAGGTTATGTTCCTTATAACCTTTTACCTCATAAAGGCGTGTTTTGAAGGCTTTACACCCCACCCCTTTTAAACATGCGCTATTTAGGCCCCAAACACGGTTTTTTCGTTTGAGAAATGTTGTTCAAAAGAGTGATCACTTTTTCGGCGCCACCCCAATTAAAAAGGTACATCAAGGGGGTTACGCAGGGGGGGGATGTGCCCCCTTCTGTTTGGGGGTTTGAAGTGGGGCAGTAGCCCCTCTAATCGCCGAGAAGACTTGGGACTTGTGGGGGGCTAAATGGCCTCAGGTCGATTTAAAGGTACCGTGTAATAAACGCCGAAAACCTAAGACTTTTGGTGCACCTTGAAATCAGTTTTGATGGGAAAAAACAACGCAAAATAGAGGTTTTTGGCAATTTTGAGACGCCCCCCACCCCGTTGCCATGATAATTGGAAATTTAAAATTGAGCATGCTATTCCACAGGCTATGGTCCAGCTAACATTTGTGCCCTGTTTGATCAGTATTGAAGCATTTTTTATAGTTTCATAGCAGTTTGAACTTGTAACAAGAGGCTTAATTATAATTCAATGAAAACAGCCATTTTTCGCATTATGCTCATGCAGTAAAAGGTTAAGACGATGCCGGCATGCTTGGACGGCATAAGCCCTCAGGCCAATATTTTATTAAGTGCGTCGATATGTTTCTTAAGGCAAACTTGCCCTGTAAAAACCTATTATCAATGTCATCTAAATATTTTTTTTTATTCTTGTCCATTTCAGAGATGGGTCTCCTTGATCAAAGTGTCTTGAGACATGTATTTAAAGTTTTTTATCGTCAATTTTGATGGTTCTACCCTGCTTCCGACCCTGCACACACTTAATTTCATCCATAGTGTGATTTTCAACCAAATTGGAAATTAAATCTCTGTATTTGCCCGTAGGAAAAGAACAGTAATAACACTGAAAATGCACTGTTGAATCTGAAATATTTGAATAAATATCATATAAACAGTACATTATCAGAAAAATGAAATTGAATCGATAAACAGACGCGAATATTAGACAAAAATATCGAGTTTCCATACTAATGTGCTCATTCTGTTTTGCAATACTCTGTACACTAAAGTTGGGCTATTTTGCAATACTCTGTACACTTAAAATCAATACTCGGTACACTGTCTTGTATCTTTTTTAGCCTGTATCTTTTTGTACTTTCACACTTTTTGCCTGAAATTTGGACAAGGCATACTTGGATTGTGAATAAAAAAATTGCTCGATTCAATTTTTTTTATATTGGTAATATAATAATTTCTAACGATTCTACAGTATCGCGGTCAGTATTTTCTAGTGAGCAGCGGATCGTTTAGGGGTAGTTTAATCAATTTTACAAATACCTGTAATACTTTTACGTCTTTTAGAGCTACAAAAATACCTCTAGATATATAAAACCCGTTTAGATAAATGAAATAGCCATTAGTTTGGAAAATATCGTCGCTGAACTTACCTTCGTTCCCCGTTCAAAGTCGCGAAATGGGATGAAAGTCCTCATAATATCGAGCAATATCCGGGGTACGGTATACCGCAGTGATAACATGCGTCACACTTGTAGTCATGATGGTCATCATTTGTATTACAATCCGTCAATAAATTATGACTAAATGGTTCCCGTATACAACTTTTGACCTCTATACGACCTTGACATTGGTAACAGGGACCTGGATTATGTGCGCATTACTTAACTTCATAATGGTAGTCATGATAATGACCATTTGTGTTTCAATCCCCTAATAAATTATGTCTAAATTGTCCGAATACACATTTTCATATTTTATTTGAACTTTGACCCCTATGTATGAGACTGACCTTGGCCACGGGCATTGAATTCTGCACGCGACATTCAGCCTTACAATGGTGAACATTTGTGCCAGGTTATATTGAAATCCCTCTATGCATGTAGATGTTTTGCTGCGGACAAGCGTTTTTCAATGACCTCTAAGTGTGACCTTAACCTTTGACCTAGAGGCTTGGTTTATGCGCATAACACTGCTTCTCATAGTGGTGAATGTTTCTATCAAGTTTCATTAGAATCCCTACACATGTGTAGGGGATTTACCCGGGACAAAATCTATATATTTTATTATCTTTTGTGACCTTGACCTTGCATATATTAACCTAAATTACATGTTTCATATCCGTAGTCATGATAATGACCATTTGTCAATTCCTTAATAAATGATGACTAAATGGTTCGAATACACATTTTCATATATTATCTGTGCCTAGACCCATATGTGTGACCTTGACCTTGGCCGCAGGGACCTAAATTTTGCACGCGACACTCCACCCTACAATGGTGAACATTTGTGCCAAGTTATATTGAATTCCTTTATACATGTAGAAGTTTTGCTCCGGACAAGCGTTTTTTCAATGAACTCTAAGTGTGATATTGACCTTTGACCTAGAGACCCGGTTCATGTGCATGACACAGCTTTTCGTAGTGGTGAACATTTCTATTAAGTTTTATTAGAATCCCTCCATATGTGTAAGGGATATGCTCTGGACAAAATCTCTATATTTTATCATCTTTAGTGACATTGATCTTGCATATATTAACCTTTTTTTTAAACGGGCGTATAATAACCATAAGCTTGAAATATATCTAAAAAAAAATAAATAAAATTATAACCAGTGATGATTTTTTTAGTAAAACAGTGACATTATATATAAACTTTATAAAGCTATATCGTATGGAATAATTTTATAAAATTTATAACCATTTTTTTTTATCTTTTCCATAGCCTTATGGTCGATTCTCGAAAGATTTGTATCATATAACGTAACGTCTCTGTTATTTAATACACATGAATAAACTTAAACAGAATAAAATGTTCCGCAACAAAATAAACAAATTATATTTCTGCTATTTAAAGTACGGTTTACACCATCTATTGATAATTTTGTACATGCGTGCGTCATTCGCTCTTTAGGACATATACAAAACATCATTCCATCATACAAAATGATTGATTTATTCTTTTCGAATTTCAAATAATATGTCTGTGAACTACTGGCTTTATACACTTTAGATATACCTTCAGTGGTAACTACGTAATAAATAACGCTTACCCTATATTGAGTAAGGTGAATTGTCAAGCTAAAGTCAGTCATGATTCATATATTTTGTTTTGTTTTTATGTTGTTTTTTTGCAATTTCTATATTCACTAAAATTCGATTAAGTAACGGCGTGTGTTACACGACACCGCTTGCTAATTAAGTGTAAACTTTTGTATAGCACATTTTCGTGCACGAGAAAATAAGAGAAAATAATACGCTAGTTTTATAAAGTGTTTTCAATGTTATATATTCGTTACATTATCAGACTTTTATCATCTATTCTCTTAAAAAAAGAAACAGCAGAAAATAAAATATATATAGAAGTCATTTTATGTGTTTGCTATAAAGATTTCTAACTTCCTGTACGTTTTTAGTATTCCGTTAAAAAGACAGCTAAGCAATAAAATAAGGCGACACTCACGTCTGAGGCTGAGTGACAATAATTGTTTGCCCTTGAGGATACGATTGTTGGCCGTATCCTGGTTGACCGTAACCTTGTTGCGGATATCCTCCAATCTGATGTCCATATCCTTGTTGGGGATATGCGGGCTGTGCATATACCGGGGGTTGGGGATATCCTTGCTGTGGGTAAGCCATTGGCTATGCTAAAACAAAACAACAAAAAATCAGGTCAAAAGTCACTCCTAAGATGTCTGAGAGTAAGATTATATCATTATTAAAAGTCAAATCATCTTGTTAATATTCAGGTATGGGCAAAAAAGAGCCATCAAAAGGTCGATTTGTTTAATTAAATTAAATTAAATCAGAATTAAATTATTATGAAACTGATACTTTTTTCTTTGTATGTTTGTTTTATTAAAATTTGCATTATCTTAAATTCTCGTAATATTATAGGAAAAACGTTCTGTTTTATATGTTAAAACTCATAATAATCGGCTAATCATAATTTTAATAACATTTTACAAAATGTTACAAAATGTTAAGAAAAACGAAAATAGAAATTACTTCACTTACTTCTTTGTATTTATAATGATTAATTCCTTTAAATGTACACGGTTAAACTGTCAAAAATCATTAAGGTTTATTCGAGAGGTACATGACATGTATATACGTACTGTAATTTTAACACGGGGGGGGGGGGGCTGTTTACATTTCATAATGATTAACAATCTTACTAAATAATAAAAAAAAACGCTAAAACATGTACTGTAGTGATTTAGCACAAGAAACACTCTGGCTGTAACAAAAGTTATCATAAGAACTCTAGGACATCTTTCAAGTTATCACATGAACTCCAGAACATTTGAAAAGTCGGGTATAAATTTGTGATCCGGGGCTTAATGTTTGCAATTTTGCATTATAATTAGGTAATTATATATGACAAGGATGAAGACTCGAATACGGCGAATTGGCAAATAATTTGAAAAATTTTACTCAAAACTACCAGATTTTAAGCAAGAAGCGATGAAAAATGGCCCATGAGTTAGTTCTTGACACATAATACAAGATGTAAGGCAAGCTTAAACATTAAAGTTTAATTTAGCGCCTAAAACTCACTTTTTAATTTTTGAAAATTATTGTTTTTGACGAGTGTTTTTGTAGTATATACAAAAGTTTTCCGACGAACTCCGTGACAGTTATCACAAGAACTCCTGACAAGTTATCATAAGAACTCCATTCTTCGTGTAACAGTCCCTCCCCGTGTGTAATAACGTATCAATTATCTCAAGATTACCGTTTTTACTTCAAGATCTAAAATGTCTAAGGATATCGAAAGGATACCATAATAAATCAGAGAGATGCTTTTAAAAAGGTATTTTCATTTAATTAGATTTAGTAACTTAGTGTCCGAAATTGCAACAGGGCCGAATGTATGAATTCTTTATTTATAATGTTGTTACAATTAATATATTCAAATAGAATGTGCATTTCGAATACACGTTTGAAATATAAAAATATTTATTTTCCGATAATATCGTGATTCTCGTGCAATTTATAATTTCTCTCATGTAAGAGAAATTATATAGAGATGTTTATATTAATGTATGAGAGTCGATTCTTAAGGGGAGATAAACTCTATATTTCACAAAATATCATTCTTAAAATCTTTTTTTTCACTGTTGATAAATTGTATCATATGTACTATAAAAACGAACAGCTTAAATATTGTTAAAATAGTGTAAAACAAGCTAACAATGAAAAGTTGAATCTAACAAAACTTGTTTTACAAACTTGAGATCAGTGTTCAAGTAAAGCAGTCTCAAAATAGTTCTCTGTTTCTTTTTCTTCTTCTTCATCCTCCTGATATTGACACCCTATCCGGAACTCAAGTTCATTCATATTGATCACAAGTGTTTCAGCAGACAGTGAAATTATCAAAATATAATTGTCACAGTAGCCGGTTTATACTATAATTGTGTATCAATCTATATAGACAGTGCAAATACAATAGTTTCAATTGAACCTATATTAATTATATCAATTGCACACAACTAAAATCAATATATTTTTATCTGCTTAAATATGGAATAAACTCAATATTAATTGGGTGATTTCATTTAATGAAAATAGTGAATTTTCATTGAATGAAACTGTATACATGTATGTGTAAATGTCTTCAGAATCAAAAAGGACATGAATATCTGAAATATAGTACAAATCTTTAACTTGTTTTGCTGTACTCTACCTATGAATCTTAAGACGTTATAATGCCTAACCATACAGCTGTTATCATCAAGCCTTACTATTGTAAATAGTTTTTCCAATCCCCCTGTTATTTGTCAGTCGAAAGTTTTAAGTCAGGCTCTTTACAAAAATTGAATACATCCGACAGCATTGGGTCGAACGTATAAACGAAGATGAAGAGCATAACAGTATTTACAGAGTAAGCTGTAACTAATTTTGTGTCGGTGAAAAGTCAGTAGATCGTAAATGTTAGTTGCTATTTCTAATTACAAATTATGTAAATACTCATTAACTTGCATAGCAAATACTTTTGTGCAAAGATAGTTATTGACGTCTTGTTGTCCAAATATCTATGTGTACGTTTGTTTTTTTTTTGGTACGATAAGTTAACTGTATGCAACAGAGATTCGATAATGTTGACAGTGTCAATAACTACCTAAAACTTAAAAAAAAAATATCCTTTAACTGACTTTGGCTCTGAAACAATTTAAAACTTTTGCTAAATTTCTTGTAAATATTGCTTTGTAGTAAACACCCTAGCAATGTTTACTTACTTATAAGCATCATCATAGTATCAATAGACCTATTAGCAACATATTATTAATCTATAAAATCATTAACTGTATAAAATTATTTCACGTCACTGAAAAGAAGTAAGAAAAATTTATATAAATGCACATATATATTGCCTTTGCCTTAAAAAAGAAAAGGAATCCTTTACTAATCATTACCCATGAGTTTGTATATTCTTTCAAGAGACCTCAAAAGTTGATTACAAATATCCTAGATAACAAAGTATTGAACTGATTAATAACATTTCTCAGTAACTAAAACCCTCAAATTTGTTGGGTAAAATCTTTGATTATTTAATAGTTAATCTAGTAACATAAAAGGGACAACTCTCACAAATACAACTAGTAAGTATTACTATTAAGAATATTGAAACAGGATTTGCAGCACACTTTACAATTTCAGTAATTGAAAAAAAAGGACAGCTTACATCGTTTACAGCTTCTGCTTTGACAAATAAATCTTTCCTAATATTAGAAAGGCCTAATAGTATCAAATAAAACAAAAACAAAAAAACAAAAACGCAAAGGCGTTATAACGCGAAAAAAGGCTGCAATTTTATGTAATTTTGTTTTAATTAATGCTTTCGAGGAATCACTTTGTTTCCAGATGTTTATACTTCACAACAGCAGGTGTCAAGTACTGTGTGGCAACTGTAAAAAGTTGCCCCGTACTTCACTTCAGTGTTGTTATATTTTTCTGGTCCTTCGGAATCATTGATGCCAGCATAATTAAGTGTTGAAAATTGAGTACCGCTCAAGCCGGTGCTAGGGGATTGTGGAGATTTGCACTTATTCATTATCCCTCATGTACAGACTCAACCGAGTCTGCAATGTTCATGTAATTTTGGTGTGATTAATGCGTCCGAGGGATCACTTTGTTTCCAGATTTTCATACTTGGCAATGCGAACAAAGGCGAAGTAACGTAAGAAGTTCATATATTGCTTGGTGAATAACTTGTTGCTTCTTCTATGCATACAACAATACAGATAGCTTGTGATTCTTAAAAATACAAAATTAATCGATATATATATGGCAACTTATCTAAAAAAAAACATTCGTTTTTCCTTATGCAGACTGGTAAAAGGGAGGTAACTACCACAACAAATGCTTAGTACATATGACGGTTATGTCATCCTAGAAATATTTATAATTGCCGTTTAATTGCAAAATAATGATATAATGGAACGTTAACAAAATAATATCTTTATATTCAAAGGGTGAGTTTTTGCCCGGTCCGTTGTTTCTTTTAACACTGTGATGTCTCATATCATTTATTATTACAGAAACATATTCCAGCTTGGTGGCTTATTTGGTACACTTTGCGTGTTGCGTTGTCGATAGCGACATCACAACCAATATCGTTATCGCCTTTTCGTCTTGTCGCTAGCGAAACGCGCCAAACGGCTCGTTGTCGTACGGCGCGTTGTCGGGATGTTGCCCTGTCGCTTGATTGATAAGCCAATCCGTTTTTAAGCCGAGCGACAATGTGACATCGCGACAACATGCCGCAAGACTACGCGCCGTTTGGCATGCATCGTTAGCGACAGGACGACAAGACGAAAATCCGACAATACGCCGTTTAACGCTTTG
>NW_026858046.1:0-6163 GCF_026571515.1 Ruditapes philippinarum
ATTTCCTAATCTCATAAAAAAAGACTTCAGTTCGATAGGACAGAAACTTGACTATTTAGTGTTGAAAGTAACCAAGTTTGGGAAAATGAAATTTTTTTAAAATTCAAATGGGGCCATATTTTTTCAAGAAGGGCCTAGCAATACCATTTAACAAAATTTTTAACTTAAACCCACCCCTTTCATATTTTTTAGAAAAAACACAAAAAAGGGGGGGGGGGATCCGGGGGGAACTTTCCTCCCTTCTTAATAGGGGAGCTAAAAAAATGGCCCCATTTTTTCAGAACTTTTTTTATTCAACCCGGGTTTGATACTAAATTTGTAAGTTCTTGCAAGCTTCACCCCTAACACCTAACAAAAGGATATGTATTTGGGAGATGATATGTAAACTTTTTTTATTATACAAGTTTTTTTCCAACTAAGTGCCCCTTAACGAACGGGAGATTTGATCCAAAAGCATTACCATTATAAAAAAACTTTTTAGAGGAAAAAGGTTAAAAATGATAGCATAGTTTTTTTTTAGACGTCAAATTTTAGGGGTTTTTAAAGTTTTTCTTTTTAAAATTTTTTTTTAACCCAACATCCCAAAATCATTTTTTTTAGTTTTTTGAAAATTGCACAAGGGGTTAAAATAAAACTAAGAAAACGGAAATTTACAGACACCAAGGCGGGTTATAATTTGGGGAAAAAGAAAAACGGGTGATCAAAAAGAGAAACAAGAAGGCACTTTTGACCCCTTTCACCCCTTTAACAATACATAGGAATTTTGTTATAAAAACACCATAAAGGGGGTACATGGAATTTTATTAAAAAAAAAAATAATGCCAAGTATGACCTAAACTAAGGAACTACAAAGTGAAAAAGGGGGAAACCTTTCGAATTTAACCCCCTTCCCCTTCAATTTTTACCTATGCCCCCAAAAAAATAGTAGTTATGACCTACCATAGTGAATATAAGATTTTTTGTGATAAAAATTTTTTAAAGATAAAAAGGCAAACCCTGTGGTCTAGGGACGAACAGACAAACAAAAAAAAAAACCGTTTCTTTACAAGGGGGGACAAAAAAAATTTTCAATCCAAACAAGGGGAATTGTCACGGGCACTTTCCCCCACCAAATTTTTAAACGGCCCCCACTGAGGAAGAACACCAGTTTTTCCCCATGGCTGAATTGGGTTTAAACCTTTTGGGGTTTGCGGGGGCGTTAATCTGTATCCATACCTGAACCACCACTTACATCTTGGGCTCACATGGTTAAATTTTTCGAGGATTGATTTGTCAGACATAGGCAAAAAAACTTTAAAAGGGAATTTAAACAATCTTTTTTACTAAAATTTTTTTATAAGGGTCATTATTAGAAAATCCAAAATAACCCTGTTTTTTATGTTTTTTTTCTTTAAAACAACTTTTTGCAACAAAACATAAATAAATAAAATCTGAAATTTCCTTTACTTTTTAAAAAATAGAAACTAAAAAGAGCTCCGACAAGGGGGATCGCTCGATTTTTTATTTTTCTACGGGACTTTTTTCGCAAAAACAAAAAAAAGTTTAAAAAAAATTTTTAAAAAATTATTAAAATTTTTTTTCCTTTTTTTCATTTCATTAATGGGTTATCAACTTTTTTTTTAACGTATGAATTTTTCCCAAAGTTAATGTTCTTTTTTGCATATAAACGTCCCACAAGCCCAAATTTTTATCATCAAGAAAGAATGGGTCACTATAAAAAAATTTTAAAAGGTAAATGATATAAAATTTAAATTAAAAAACATTTAAAACTTTCAAATTTTCCAAATTTCTACTTACATCAAAGGAAAAAAATATTCATTTTGTAAAATATAAAAGCATATAAAGTTCAATTTATATTAAGACGTGCTTAAGGGTCAAGACTCTTTGCTAATGAAAATAATAAATTTCATGAACGCCCTTGCCCATCATGCTAAATTTGTTCAATATCTTTTTTTGTACTAGCTTTTTTTGTATTTTTTTTCTATAAACAAATTCCATATATTTTTTGAAGCGGGCCGAAAATCTTATAATTTGCACTGTTTTGTAGCAACAATAACTACAATTTTCCCCCTTTTGTTTTCCGGTTTTTTTTCAACCGGAGGGCTCCGGGCCGATTTAAGGGGCTTGTTTTTAAACCATTCCCCTCACCCGGGGGTTCGAACCCCCACGGGGGGGGGGACTTTGGTTCTTTCATTTTAGAACATCCAGCTATTACGAAGTGGGTGGTCTTTTAAGGGGCCTTTTGGCCCTAATAATGCAGGGAAGGGCACTGGGGTCTTCCTCACCAGTAAGCGGAACTCCCCTTTGGGCCTAAAATTTTGCTTTTGGCGAAAAACCCAATCAAACAAACAAAACCGATCTCCCTATATTTTTACATCATTAAAAATTCCCTTCCACCATAAACTTGCTTTAAAAAGTGTAATCAGATACATACATGAACTTTTTATCAATGGAAACAACTTTGCAAGCGAATAAAAATCCAGGGGTCAAAAACCCCGTATGAATTTTTGTGTAAATCCCGAATAAACAGATTTTGCAAAAAAAGGGAATTATTATTTCAATTTAGAAATGATTTTTAAATTTTGAATTTTTTTTAAGTTTTCCCAAAATAAAAAAATAAAAAAGTATTTTAAAAATTTTCGCAACCCCAAATTTTAAAAAGTAAATAAACTGTAAATAACAAAATTCTATTTTATTTGAATCAATTACACCATGGGCCTTGTATATAAAAGAGACACCTGCACATTGCTTTCATTTTAAAACCTCAACATAAAATTGACCCCAAAATCCTAGATCCCTTTTCTTTTGAAATTCAAAGTTTAAAAAAAAAAGGAAACTTTTTTTTACATTTTTTTGGGGGCAAAGCATTTTTTTTACAAATGCGATCTTTTAAGACTTTAATATATTTTTTAATAAGATTTTTCATTTTTTGATTTTTAAAAACTCTTTTTAAAATTTTAAATTTGGGGAATTCCTTTTTCCAACCATCAAATTAATTTTTTATAAAAATTTCTTTAAACAAAAAACAAAAACAAAAATTTAAAGGGGCGCGGGGAAATTTAAAAAAAAATTGTGATTTTACCTTTAAAAATTTCAAATTAACCTTAAACCTTTCCAAATTTTAAAAATTTCCCTTTTAAAAAACGGGTGTTGAAACCCAAAAAAAAAAAATTTTCCTTTTTAAAATTTTTTTTTTTTAACATTTTTTTTTATTTTTTTATTTTTTTACGTGTTTAGTTTAATTTTTTAAAAACTCAATAAATTTAATAAACGAATTATTTAAACCCGGGATTTTAAAGAAATTTTTACTTTAGATTTTTCAAAAAACAAATTTTTCATCCAAAATTTACACTACAAACAAGTTTTACCGAATTTTGGGAAAAAAAGCAAAATCCCCTGCCAAATTTTAAAACAAAAAATAAAATCCTATTTTTTAAAAAAAAATTTTTTTTTCAAATATGAAATTAGCTTTTAAAGTAAATTCGCAAATAATAAAATTATCTTTAAAAATCTGTCCAAAAACAGGTATCAAAAATTTTCAAAATTTATTATTTAAAAACTTACCCTTGGAAAAAAAACAAAATTTAATTTTTAGTAATTTAAAAAAAACAAAAAATTTACAAAAAACAAAAAAATTTTAAATTTTTTCACTTCTTGAACAAAATATCAATTAAATTCTTCGAAGCAGAATATTAATTAATACGAAAAGGAAATTTTTAAGGGGAAAAGAAAATATTAAAAAAAGGTGTTTTTTAAAATAAATATAAATGACAACACCTTTTATCATTTTTTTAAAAAAAGATATTTTTTTCAATTATACTTTTTTCTAAAAACGGGATGGAATCTTTATATCCCCAAGATAAACCAACTTTGATAACGATATATAATTTTTGTATTTATATTTTCCCAAATAATAATGTGACTATCACTGATCATAACAATTTACAACATTGAGCATATTTTATTTTTAAAACATACCAATACCCTCCACTTTTTGAAACTTTTTTGTATGCTTTAAAACTTTTTTCGGCTCGAAGAAAAACTAACATAAATTTGTATTTTTTTCATTAATTTACAATTTTGAAGGAAAGGGTCTTTTCCTCTAACCCATGATTTACATTTTTTAACCCGAAACTCTTTTTGCAGGGGAGATAACAAACAACAAAGTACCATTTTCCAACTCAACCAAGGGCCTTCAAAATTTTTGATCCTCAAATTTTCACAATTCCCTTTCCCATTATTTTTACCACTTGCTATCTTTCTACGGAGAACAGATAATCATAACACTCATCTCGCTGATAACAACCTTTTTGGGTCCATCAAAAAATCCAAGTTCAAACCCCTGTAACTTTTGCCCAAAAATTAGAATAACCATTTTCCGGGATTAAATTTCCCAAATAACTTGTCCTAAAAAGCTACACAAAAAAACTTTCTCCACATCTTGCGACGTTTAAAGGCAAATTTTATCGGTATAAGACTTTATCTGGATCACTTTCATTAGGAAAAAGAACACCAAGTTATTTCGGGAATTTTTTAACATCGAGGGTGGAATCAGGTTTTTTTGACACCAGCTTTCCATTTTCAAAATCTATTTTTTAATTTTTTTGTTATTAAAATCAAATGATAATTCGCGTGGAAGAAAACCCTTCCCTCCCCAAAAACATTTCTTTTTCGTTTCAAAAGGAAATTCCACGTTTATGATTTTTTCAATTTTAACAATTTTTAGTACTGCATGGTTTTTTTTTGAAAATTTTCCAAAGCGTTCCACTTTTTACCCAAATCTTTTCCCTTACATCAAATCGAATTTGAAAACCAATTTCTTTTTACAATTTATTTCTTTACTTCTAGTTAAAAAATTGGTCCGACATTTTTTAATTCAGTAAAAACTTTTTAACGCTTTCCCCCCAAGGGGGTTAAAAATACTGAAACGTTTTACTTTTCCCAATTTTTTCCACAACCAAATTCTCCCAAATTTTTGGTTTCTTTTTTTAACGTTACCCGTATCACACCCATTAAAACTGATTAAAAAGTCGTTTATTTCCCTTTCCCAAAAACCTATTTTCCCCAACAACTTCTGTACTTTGTTCTAGTTGTTTTTTAGCAGCTAAACCTTTTATAATGTTCTTTTTCATCCGACAACACTTCCCTCTTTTTTTCCAAAACTTTTTAACCACGAAAACTTTTCCTGGCATATAGGAAATATTTTGCTTTACATTTTTTATTTGAGTCAACACAGAATACATCCACATTTTTTGATTTTTACAATAGAATCCATGGTTTATCCTAGGTTTTGCAGTTTTAGAAAACTTTTTCATTTTATAACGGTCGAGGGCTGGCAGGGTTTTTTTCAAGAGAAGTATTCCTACACCGGCCCTTTAGATTTTTAAACAATTTTGCAGAGGGGCTTCATCTCGCAATATCCATAACCACATTTCAACCCTCTTTATCACATGGAAGGATATAATTCCAGGCTTGCTTCGTTTCAGCAAAAATCTTTCGGGGACATCCCTGTTTTTTGAAAAAAAAATCTTTAAAATCAGCGGGGGAACAATTTCATATTCTAACACAATCGGAAATTTTTTTTTATAAACAAAAAAAGGGCCCAAACTGCATTATTTTACAAAAATGCACTGCCGTTTTTTAAACTTTCCCTGTTATTTTCAACCGCAAATTGACGGGGCCCCTTTTTGGTTTAAAAATTATAATTTTTTGTCGAAAATTTTAAACTACTAGAAGAAAGAAAATTTTCTAACTTAGAAAATTAATCCGAACACCAAAATTTTTAACAGTCGTTAACACTGACAGACTTTTAAAATGTTTTTACGTGACCCCAATACCCTTTAACAGCACGGCAAACACAACAATAAAAGAACCCATTTTTTAAACGCAAACGATTAAATTTTACATTTAATAACTATTAATACTTTTGTATTTCGCTTGAAAAATATAAATGAAAAAAGTTTTTTTCAAAGTTTCAATATTCGTTATTTTTCAAAAGTTTTCCCGGTAGATTTTACCCACTGGAACACCCCTTTAAAGAACGTTTTTGAGGGGAAACCCGAAAGAAAAAAAAAATTTAAACAAAACTAAATCCAAATATGTAAAATTATGAATTTTTTCATGAGTTTAGAATGGGAAAAAGATATTAATTTTTCGTGCATTA